>NW_025052616.1:0-9955 GCF_019279795.1 Protopterus annectens | reverse complement strand
AACGTGATAAAAGTTTTTTTTTCCTGTTACTACCTGGGCGACTCTTCGATTTTGCTAAACTGCAAGTATTTCTGCTTCTTGAACTGTTTTAAACTGTTTAAAGTTGTTTTTGCACCTGCACTTTTAAAGTTTGTCCTGTTTGTTATATTTACCTGTTGAGGCTACATACTCAAGTGCGCTAGCCTGTGTTACATATTTATTGCAGTTTCCTGCTGTTTGTTGCAAAAAAGAAAACAAAAAACAAAAAAATTATCCTTGTTTCCCTTATTTCCTGACCTAGAGTAATCCAAATACAGGCTTTGCTGTATTCTGGACTTTTGGAAAGTTCCTGTGTTGCCCATTTCCTTTTGTGGATAAAGGGAGGCTTCTTTGTTCACCAGTGGCAGTGGGGAGCTTAGAGCAGCCTATCTATCCCTGGAGAAGTGTTCCCAGCACAAGAATCTGGTAGTCTATTGGCTGTTTTGGGCCAATTTCTAGCTCCTTCAAGTCCCCCTGTATAAAACCCACTTTGGCCCAGTTTTTCACTTGTTACTACTCAGCCAAGCTCCTTGTGGTCCTGCAGAGTGGTGCTAGCAGCAGAGAGGCTAAAAGAGCGACTGCTAACCTGATAAAAGTGTTTTTTTTTCCTGCTGCTACCTGGGCAACTATCCGATCTAGCTAAACTGCAAGTATTTCTGCTTCTTGAACTGATTAAAAATGTTTAAAGTTGTTTTTGCACCTGCAGTTTTAAAGTTTGTCCTGTTTGTTGCATTTACCTGTTGAGGCTACACACTCAAGTGCGCTAACCTGTGTTACATATTTATTGCATTTTCCTGCTGTTTGTTGCAAAAAAGAAAAAAAATCCTTGTTTCCCGTCTTTCCTGACCTAGAGTAGTCTAAATACAGGCTTTGCTGTATTCTGGACTTTTGGAAAGTTCCTGTTTTGCCCATTTCCTTTCTTGGATAAAGGGAGGCTTCTTTGTTCACCAGTGGCAGTGAGGAGCTTAGAGTAGCCTATCTATCCTTGGAGGAGTTTTCCCAACACAAGAATCTGGTAGTCTATTGGCCGTTTTGGGACAATGTCTAGCTCTTTGAAGTCCCTCTGTATAAAACCTGCTTTGGCGCGGTTTTTGCGGTTGTTACTACTCAGCCAAGCTCCTAGTGGTCCTGCATAGTGGTGCTAGCAGCAGAGAGGCTAAAAGAGCGACTGCTAACCTGATAAAAGTGTTTTTCTTTCCTGCTACTACCTGGGCGACTGTCCGATCTAGCTAAACTGCAAGTATTTTTGCTTCTTGAACTGTTTTAAACTGTTTAAAGTTGTTTTTGCACCTGCACTTTTAAAGTTTGTCCTGTTTGTTGCATTTACCTGTTGAGGCTACACACTCAAATGCGCTAGCCTGTTTTACATATTTATTGCATTTTCCTGCTGCTTGTTGCAAAAAAGAAAAAAAACAAAAAAATTATCCTTGTTTCCCTTCTTTCTTGACCTAGTGTAGTCCAAATACAGTCTTTGCTGTATTCTGGACTTATGGAAAGTTCCTGTGTTGCCCATTTCTTTTCTTGGATAAAGGGAGGCTTCTTTGTTCAGCAGTGGCAGTGGGGAGCTTAGAGCAACCTATCTATCCCTGGAGGAGGGTTCCCAGCACAAGAATCTGGTAGTCTATTGGTTGTCTTGGGCCAATTTCTAGCTCTTTCAAGTCCCCTGCATAAAACCGGCCTTGGCACAGTTTTTGCGCTTGTTACTACTCAGCCAAGCTCCTAGTGGTCCTGCAGAGTGGTGCTAGCAGCAGAGAGGCTAAAAGAGTGACTGCTAACCTGATAAAAGTTTTTTTTCCTGCTACTACCTGGGCGACTGTCCGATCTAGCAAAACTGCAAGTATTTCTGCTTCTTGAACTGTTTAAACTGTTTAAAGTTGTTTTTGGACCTGCACTTTTAAAGTTTGTCCTGTTTGTTGCATTTACATGTTGAGGCTACACACTCAAGTGCTCCAGCCTGTGTTACTTATTTATTGCATTTTCCTTCTGTTTGTTACAAAAAAAAAAAAAAACAAAAAAATTATCCCTGTTTCCCTTCTTTCCTGACCTAGAGTAGTCCAAATATAGGCTTTGCTGTATTCTGGACTTTTGAAAAGGTCCTGTCTTGCCCATTTCCTTTCTTGGATAAAGGGAGGCTTCTTTCTTCACCAGTGGCAGTGAGAAGCTTAGAGCAGCCTATCTATAACTGTAGGAGTGTTCCCTGCACAAGAATCTTGTAGTCTATTGGCTGTTTTGGGCCATTTTCCAGCTCTTTCAAGTCCCCCTGTATAAAACCCGCATTGGCCCGGTTTTTGCGCTTGTTTCTACTCAGCCAAGCTCCTCGTGGTCCTGCAGAGTGGTGCTAGCAGCAGAGAGGCTGAAAGTGTGACTGCTAACCTGATAAAAGTGTTTTTTTTCCTACTACTACCTGGGTGATTGTCCGATCTAGCTAAACTGCAAGTATTTCTGCTTCTTGAACTTTTTTAATCTGTTTAAAGTTGTTTTTGCACCTGCACTTTTAAGGTTTGTCCTGTTTGTTGCATTTACCTGTTGAGGCTACACACTGAAGTGTGCTAGCCTGTGTTACATAGTTATTGCATTTACCTGCTGTTTGCTGCAAAAAAGAAAAAAAAAAAAACAAATTAAATTATCATTGTTTCCCGTCTTTCCTGATCAAGAGTTGTCCAAATACAGGCTTTGCTGTATTCAGGACTTTTGGAAAGTTCCTGTGTTGCCCAATTCCTTACTTGGATAAAGGGAGGCTTCTTCGTTCAGCAGTGGCAGTGGGGAGCTTAGAGCAGCCTATCTATCCTTGTAGGAGTTTTTTCATCACAAGAATCTGATAGTCTATTGGCAGTTTTGGCCAATTTCTAGCTCTTTCAAGTCCTCCTGTATAAACCCGCTTTGGCTCGGTTTTTGCGCTTGTTACTACTAGGCCAAGCTCCTTGTGGTCCTGCAGAGTGGTGCTAGCAGCAGAGAGGCTAAAAGAGCGACTGCTAACCTGATAAAAGTACTTTTTTTTCCTGCTACTACCTGGGTGACTGTCCGATCTAGCTAAACTGCAAGTATTTCTGCTTCTTGAACTGTTTTAAACTGTTCAAAGTTGTTTTTGCACCTGCACTTTTAAAGTTTGTCCTGTTTGTTGCATTTACCTGTTGAGGCTACACACACAAGTGCTCTAGCCTGTGTTACATATTTATTGCATTTTCCTTCTGTTTGTTACAAAAAAAAAAAAACAGAAAACAAAAAAATTATCCCTGGTTCCCTTCTATCCTGACCTAGAGTAATCCAAATACAGGCTTTGCTGTATTATGTACTTTTGGAAAGTTCCTGTGTTTCCCATTTCCTTTCTTGGATAAAGGGAGGCTTCTTTGTTCACCAGTGGCAGTGTGGAGCTTAGAGCAGCCTATCTATCCCTGGAGGAGTGTTCCCAAGAGAATAATCTGATAGTCTATTGGCCATTTTGTGCCAATTTCTAGGTCTTTCAAGTCCTTCTATATAAAACTCCCTTTGGCGCATTTTTTGTGCTTTTTACTACATAGCCAGGCTCCTCGTGGTCCTGCAGAGTGGTGCTAGCAGCAGAGAGGCTAAAAGAGTGACTGCTAACCTGATAAAAGTGTTTTTTCCCTGCTACTACCTGGGCGACTGTCCGATCTAGCTAAACTGCAAGTATTTCTTCTTCTTGAACTGTTTTAAACTGTTTAAATCTGTTTTTCCATATGCACTTTTAAAGTTTGTCCTGTTTGTTGCATTTACCTGCTGAGGCTACACACTCAAGTGCGCTAGCCTGTGTTTCTTATTTATTGTATTTTCCAGCTGTTTGTTGCTAAAAAGAAAAAAAAAACAAATTCAATTATCATTGTTTCCCGTCTTTCCTGACCTAGAGTTGTCCAAATACAGGCTTTGCTGTATTCAGGACTTTTGGAAAGTTCCTGTGTTGCCCAATTCCTTACTTGGATAAAGGGAGGCTTCTTTGTTCACCAGTGGCAGTGGGGAGCTTAGAGCAGCCTATCTATCCTTGTAGGAGTTTTTTCAGCACAAGAATCTGATAGTCTATTGGCCGTTTTGGCCAATTTCTAGCTCTTTCAAGTCCTCCTGTATAAACCCGCTTTGGCTCGGTTTTTGCGCTTGTTACTACTAGGCCAAGCTCCTTGTGGTCCTGTAGAGTGGTGCTAGCAGCAGAGAGGCTAAAAGAGTGACTGCTAACCTGATAAAAGTGTTTTTTTTTCCTGCTACTACCTGGGAGACTGTGTGATCTAGCTATACTGCAAGTATTTCTGCTTCTTGAACTGTTTTAAACTGTTTAAAGTTATTTTTGCACCTGCACTTTTAAAGTTTGTCCTGTTTGTTATATTTACCTGTTGAGGCTACATACACAAGTGTGCTTGTCTGTTTTACATATTTATTGCATTTTCCTGCTGTTTGTTGCAAAAAAGAAAAAAAATATATCCTTGTTTCCCATCTTTCCTGACCTAGAGTAGTCCAAATACAGGATTTGCTGTATTCTGGACTTTTGGAAAGTTCCTGTGTTGCCCATTTCCTTTCTTGGATAAATGGAGGCTTCTTTGTTCACCAGTGGCAGTGGGGAGCTTAGAGCAGCCCTGGAGGAGTGTTCCCAGGTGAAGAATCTGATAGTCTATTGGCCGTTTTGGGCCAATTTCTTGCTCTTTCAAGACCCCTGAATAAAACCCGCTTTGGTGCGTTTTTTGTGCTTTTTACTACTTAGCCAAGCTCATTGTGGTCCTGCAGAGTGGTGCTAGCAGCAGAGAGGCTAAAAGAGTGACTGCTAATCTGATAAAAGTGTTTTTTTCCTGTTACTACCTGGGCGACTGTCCAATCTAGCTAAACTGCAAGTATTTCTGCTTCTTGAACTGTTTTAAACTGTTTAAAGCTGTTTTTGCACCTGTACTTTTAAAGTTTGTCCTGTTTGTTGCATTTACCTGCTGAGGCTACACACTCAAGTGAGCTAGCCTGTGTTACTTATTTATTGTATTTCCTTGCTATTTGTTGCAAAAAAAAAAAAGTTTCCCATCTTTCCTGACCTAGAGTAGTCCAAATACAGGCTTTGCTGTATTCTGGACTTTTGGAAAGTTCCTGTGTTGCCCATTTCCTTACTTGGATAAAGGGAGGCTTCTTTGTTCACCAGTAGCAGTGGGGAGCTTAGAGCAGCCTATCTATCCTTGGAGGAGTTTTCCCAGCACAGTCTATTGGTTGTTTTGGGCCAATTTCTAGCTCTTTCAAGTCCCCCTGTATAAAACCCGCTTTGGCGCGGTTTCTGCACTTGTTACTACTAGGCCAAGCTCCTCGTGGTCCTGCAGAGTGGTGCTAGCAGCAGAGAGGCTAAAAGAGCGACTGCTAACCTGATAAAAGTGTTTTTTTTTCCTGCTGCTACCAGGGAGAATGTGCGACCTAGCTAAACTGCAAGTATTTCTGCTTCTTGAACTGTTTTAAACTGTTTAAAGTTGTTTTTGCACCTGCACTTTTAAAGTTTGTCCTGTTTGTTGCATTTACCTGCTGAGGCTACACATTCCAGTGCGCTATCCTGTGTTACTTATTTATTGTATTTTCCTGCGGTTTGTTGCAAAAAAGAAAAAAAAACTAAAAAATTGTCATTGACAATATTCCTATAAATGTATCGCATGGCTTGCTATTCATACTGCCTGCATATATATTTATCATAATTTTGCACGTTTTATGCATGTTTATTACATTGTAGACTTTATTTAGCATCAGACATTGGATGCGTTTTATATTATGTATGTTGAGAATGATGGCTTTTGTCCTGTTATGCCTCTTGTTATGCAAAATGTTCTCTGGACTTGATATCATCAATTTTAATTCATGGTATGAGAGTGTTCCAAATATTAGGTTACAGATGTGTCATAATATAGTGTGTTTTTTATATATAATTCAACATATAATATATAATATTTATCTTTTATTATATATTAATACTTCTTAGAGTATATATTATTTGTGAATTATAAGGCTTGTACCTTTAAGAGTGCTTTAATTTCCCGCACTTTTATGTATTTAAACCCAGATATGAGATGTTTGAATCAGGTCTGATGAAGCTAATTGGCGAAAGCGCTAACCTGTTGTGCACTCAATAAATATCCAGTTTTATTCATCTATTTATCCTGTTTCAGTCTTTCTCAGCTGTATTTGATATTTTACAACACTGCGTGGAGTACGTATTATTCTGACAGCGTTTTAAGCATTACGCTACCTCCAGCGTATGTGTTTTAGTCAACCCTTCATTGTTTTGCTCTTGCCGTTCGTTTATCTTTGTTGGATTATTTTATTGGCTTGTTTGGCAAGAGCATTAACTCCATGTGGGGCTCTTTTGACATTTTATTGCTATTGAGGCCTTTACACTCCACCCGGAGGCATGATGGAAGGGGGACAAGCGTCTATCGAACTCCCGTATGCTGTACCAGGAAGGAAGGAAGCAAGTGACGTGTCACGTTCGGCGTTGGACCATTTTGCAGATTTTGTACGACCAGACAGGAATCCCTTGGAATTGTTTGAAGCTACTGAGAGCTCGAGCGATGCTAATAATGAGATGGATTTTGACAGAGAGGGACTGCGAGTTGCTTGCGAGAAACTTGAAATGGATTTATTTAAACTTAAGAGAATGCAGACTCAACGCCAACACTTTGATGTCTTCATTCAGCGACGCCTTGTTCCGAGGGGTCTGAGGGTTCTCAAGATGCTCACTACTGCCACGCTGTATCCTGAGCTGCTATTTGAGTGGCAGCAACTCAACATAGAGGTAAGTCTCAATTATATGAGGTTAATGAACATATTTTTTGCACCGTTAGAAGAAGCGTTGAGGCTGGAAATACAAGAGCAGCGTACTACCATCTATGCCAGCTTTCCAGCCTCCGCTGTTGATAACTATTGTAATATATTGCTGGACAATGTTGCTCAATACGAAAGGAGACTTTACAATCAGAAGAAAATGAAATTACAAAGGGACATCACAGATTTCAATTTAGGACATATCTTCACATGGCCTAGGGGGGTTCATGATACCAGGAGCCAAGCCATGGGAAGAATCAGTGATGTTCGGACTAATACTGATGTGAACTCTAGTATAAAACATGATTCTAATAATGTCCAGAGAAATATTCCTAATTCTGACATTACTAATGGTGAGGCTGTAGTGTCGAATGATGTTCTTATTACACCAGGACATCCTAAACCACAGTCTGTTACAGATGTCAGTACATCTGATACACCACTCACATCCACTGGTTTATCAGAACCTGTGGTTAGAAGGAGAACCAACAAAGTTCAGGCTCCTCCCACTGTCTCAAATGGTTTAGATACCAGTACACACTCCTATACTGATATTGTTCAACCTACTGGGAATGTTTATGATAATAGACACCCTTTCCCCATCAAATCCATTTCGAAGGAAGGGAGGACACGATCAATGAGCAGGGGGTGACAGAAGAGGAAGTTTTCCCCAGATTGGTCCCAGAATCAGAATATGAAGAGAATGTGGGAGGGGAGGAAAATGACCTAGTATTCAATCTATCTGCTCATTTTTTAACCCCAGATGAGTTAGAAGTATTATCCAGAGGATTGTCTTTTATTCCCACTACGTATAGCAGCTTTGAAGAGACTCTACTAGATTTTAAATTATTTATTCATAATATATCTCTTAAGATAGAGTTTCAGGGTGATAGCATGGCTATTGGGCATCAGATGAGGAAACCTAGTACATATGTACCACCTACACATCCCTTATTAGCAGCATATAGTGAATTGGTTGAAGATGATTTATATCAATCTATTCGGTTTAGAGGTAGATATGAGAAAGGCTACCACAATCTCACATTTAGACAGAGACAAGCTTTGAATGGATTAAGGAATAATCCTGGCTTAACCATCAAGTCTGCGAATAAGGGGGGAGGAGTGGTCATTATGGATACTCATAGATATAATGAATCCATATTTGAGATGTTGAGTGATTATAATTTTTATACTGAGATTTCATTAGATGATGTAGTATGCATCATCAATAGTGTGCGCAACATGTTGGATGATCTTTTAAGAAGTGAGGTAATAGACCTTCAATTATTTAAGTTTCTGGAGACATCACACCCACTGATACCTATCATTCAGGGACTTCCAAAAATTCATAAGGATAGATTGAATCCCCCGTTCAGACCGATTGTCACGGGGAGAGGTTGGAGTACCGAACCTTTTTCCATTTATATAGAAACCAAGTTGAGGCCAGTGGTCGATGAGAATGCTTATACTTTGAGAGATACCAAGCAGTTCTTATTAGATCTTTATAGTTTTGTTGGTTCCATACCCATAGATGACAGACTTATTTTTGTCACTATGGATGTTCAGTCTTTGTTTACGGTAATCCCTAACTCCATTGGCATTGAAATGGTTGGTAGTTATCTTCAGAGAATGTCCAGCTTGGGGGTGAATGAGATAGAGCTGTTGATGTGTTTTCTTGAAGTTGTTTTGGAATCAAATGTTTTTTGCTTCCTGGATAAAGTGTTTCTACAAAAGGATGGCGTAGCTATGGGAACATCTTGTGCCAATAGCTACGCCAACCTTGTTATGGCTGAGTAGGAGAATAGATATATGTTTCAGATGAGCCACTATAATAGATTTGTTCCATTCTACAGGCGATTTGTGGACGATCTATTCTTTTTGTGGAAAGGAACCCCTGATGAGTTGCAAGAATTTACTACGGAGATGAATGCAGCCACCTAGCTTTCTTAAATTCACTGTTGAATGGTCAGAGGTGAGGATCTCTTTCCTGGATGTATATGTGGAGAGATTAAGTAATGGTATGATTAACACTGGGTTATATAGGAAATCTTGTCATAAAAATGTCTTGTTACACCGTCGAAGTATGCAGCCAGGATACATTTATAGGAATATTGTCCGTGGACAAGCCATGTGCATATCTAGATATACTCCAATAGATTTGAGTTTTAGGGAAGGGATAGGAGATCTGGAACAGAGGCTTAGGACACGTGGTTATAGTGAGTTGGTCTGGAGAGAGGAATGTTAGGTATAGATGGGCTGAGGACTGATATAGCTGCCCCGTATTTTTCTGAAAGAACTAACCACCATGTCAGGATGGATAGTGAGGATGGAACAGTGTCTAACATTTGTGGTGCTGTTTATCCCATTTTTTACACTCAAGATGTGGGAGAAATCAAAGACGTCATTAATGCACACTGGCACATTTTATCAGTAGACCCAGATATTAAGAAAGTGGTAGGGGACAGACCGAAGTTCGTATACAAGAATAAAATGAACCTCAAGAGATTGTTGTGTCATCCTAGAATACACTCTTTGCAGGTCTCTAATGATTTGTTAACCACCTCCCCCTGTAATGCTTGGAATTTTTGTTCCTTCATTGATCCTGATCCAGTATTCACTCATCCCTCTGGATTAGGTAATTTTTCAGTATGAGCAAAGGGCACTTGTATGTCCACTGATATTGTTTATTTGGCCGTCTGTATAGTTTGTAGGGCATTCTATGTTGGCAAGACCAACAGGTGCCTTAGAGATAGAATGCGTGAACATATCTATCATATTAGAAAAGGATCAACGAATAATGCCCTAGCGAAACATGTCATTGATAAGGCTGTTGAACATATGTTTAAGTTCAGGATATTGGAGCAGATACAGAAAACCATTAGAGGGGGGTGGGGTGTTGGCACTTTCACTGAGTCTAGAGAGACCACTTGGATTATGAAACTCAGGTCTGACACATACCCTGGTTTGAATGGGAAGGTTCCCATCCAACCTTTCTTAAGAATGAGAAAATTGAAATTATAGATATTGGAAGAGTGTAGGAGTTGTTTACTTTTCTTATTGCACATTCATTTTTGTTTATTTTTCATACTGTTTATTTTTTCATTTTTTTTGGGGGGGTTAAAAATTATTTTGTGTTTTTTTTTAAAAAGGATTTTTA
>NW_025052615.1:0-11096 GCF_019279795.1 Protopterus annectens | reverse complement strand
GTAGCATTGTTTCCTATGTAGTTTTGTAGACCATTGGTCATTTTCTCTATATATGGTAATGTCCAGGAAGTCTAAACTAATCTCAGAACAGTTCATTGTAAACTTTAGAAAGTCACTGGTAGTATTTAGATATTCATACAGGGATATGAATTGTTCACCATCACCTTTCCAAAAAATAAAAACATCATCTATGAAATGCCTATAAAAGGCTATTTGGGGATTACCTAATAGATGTCCATATTCCCAGTTAACCATAACCAGGTTTGCATATGTGTTGGCACAACTTGTGCCCATGGCAACCCCTGACAACTGCTCAAATGGGAGCCAGAACCAATCCCAGCTTGAGCTGTGTATTTAACTTTTTATCTTTGTCTGAAGAAGTTTGCTGATTTCAAGTAAACGAAAGCGCTTACAACAATAATCCTTTTGGACTCAGCATGTTTTTTTTTCCTTCTTTGTTTTGTTTTTTAATACATTAAATATGTTTAAGGCAATTATACAAATGTATTAAAGTACAGAGGTGGGTCTACTCTATGCATTCTATATTTGAAGACTCTACTATTCCATGCTGTCAGAAAAGTACCTTGTATTTGCAAATATAGGGGGAATCTTGAGAGGGACTCCATGGACAGCATAGTTTCTACATGAAGGTATTTGTGATGTTTTATGTACTTAATTTTATGTAAGATACTGGTTATTAACAAAACCAGTAGAGTGCTTTTATTATCAGTAAGACTGGGCCATGATAGACCTTTTATTAGTTGTGTTAAATTGTTTTGAGAGAAGAAACATTTTTTTCTTAATTTCAAGAAAACTAGTGTTAAAGTCCTTAATAATGAGTATTTACTTATTTACTTTTGATGAGTTTTAGGATATACTGTAGGATTATTTCTAAGAATTTAGGATTGCAGGGTAAATATACTACATCTATCATGAATTTTGTTTTGGTTACTTATAGTAAGAGATGCCAGGATCTAGCTGTATCACTGTGAGTGGATTTATTAAGCCCAATGAGTTGTGCAAGTAGATTTGGGTTTTTACTTGAGAAGCATGGTACCTCCACCTGTTTTTAGACCTGGTGTTGTGTTTAGTTACATATATTTAAATTATAGCTGTTGAGCATGGAAGTTGAGGGGTAAATAGCTTTTTTAACCTTATTTCATCTCTGCCAGCTATAAAAGGTTAATTTTCTTCTTCAAGGAGGTTTATTTTGTTTTTAATAGGGAGGGCATTCATGTGACAGATTTTAAGGTTTTTGCTATTTTTGTTAGGATTAGGTTACTTGGCTGGACTGTTAGAGGCAGCTGGAGTATGGAAATGGTTTGTCTGAAATATTAGGCTTTGTAGGTGTTCAGCACTACCTGTTGGTGTGCCACAGATTGGGTTGTTGCCATCTACCAAGGCAAGTCTTAGAAGTGTAAGGTAGAGCAGAAAGGTGCTTCTTCTTATCCATTTGGAAAGAGCATTTGCAAATTAAACTAGACGCTTGACAGACTGCATCTAGACATGCAAGGAGAATGTATGGGCAGGGTTCAATAAACTGATCCATCTGGCCCTCCTTCATGACAGGAAGCAACAATCAGCAAAGTGTGTGTTCAGTCTAATTATAAAATTGGTAGTATCAAGCATACTTCTTAAATCATCAGGACTTTTATTCCTTTCACCCACCACTCTCCGAGAGAACCAATTACCAGCTTTATTTTTACAAACCACACATTCTAACAGAATTGGCTCTTGAAAATGTACATGCCTTGTGAAGGTCTCTCCTCAGTCATTTGTAGGACAGTGAGAATAAATTTAGGCATTTCAGTCCTTCATACTAACTTCTTCAAGATGTTTTAATAAATTAGTGTAATGTCTCTGGACTTATTCAATTCTCTCTCTATGCATTTTACACAAAGGATGCTACATTCCAATTTTGATTTGATTTGTAATTTATAACAAGTGTTTTTTCATCAGATATTTCTCAGTACTCTTAAAAAAAATTCTAAATGTACATCCTGCTGTTCTGCTGGCTGATAGACAAACCACCTTAATATGATTTTCAACAGAGATCTTTTTATCCATGAGTACTTCCAAATTCCAAAAATATTTTATCCTTTCTAATTCTATGTCATTTATAGTGTAATCCTTGTAATATTACTTGAACTAAAGTACAGACATTTAGTTTTCAGTATGCTTATCTTCATCTCATTTTAACATATTTTACCAGGACTTACGTTTAGTCATGTGACAGTTATCACACATAACTAACATACAGTGCTCAGTGACATTTCACTAGTTCATGCATCTTCTCGTGTGCTTATTAGATGCTACTCATTATGATATGACAGCAGTAACCTTTATTTGGACAATGTAAATGTCAAAGCATCATGCCAAAGGCATGCACAGCACTATTCATGTATGCTGTCTGAGGCATACGCCCGACTCAGACAGGTTGCATGTAGTAACAATGTAGACAATGCAGTTCATTTTCACAGAACTGTGCAGATGTTCAGGGGTCTTGAATACTAGGATGACGGACTTTGAGAGGGATGGAGTCAGATGGTGGCAGTACATAACAGCATTGTTGTGACTGATGCTATGCTGGCTGCATTGATGAACTGTTTGTGAACTCATCAGTTGAGCAGGTGTCCTGAATACTACTTCAGTCATCTGTGAGAAGATGGACTTTGTATGTGACAGCCAGGGATAGTGGCACTGTATTCTGTGACTGTTGTGAACAGTTCCACTGTGGCAATATTCATGGACTGTCCAGATATGCAAGTTTTATAAATACTGTTTCAGAAATCTGTAAAAAGGATGGGATTCTGTATTTGCTGTATGTCCAGTCCAACAGCACAGGCTTGCAGTAACATAATCTTCATTGTAAACACTGTCTGTCCTCTTCAATACGTGGCTCTTGGGTGATATCATGAGTGACATACAGACAATGGGACCTAGACCTACACAGATATATATCAAACTTTTTTTTGTCCAAAATGGAAACTAGAAGCCCTGAATTTTGTTAAGTTAAAAGGTAGAAATATATCCTGTGGCTCATACATAGATTATGTTTTGTAATGTATAGCATGTATATTTTATTCTTATCTATGCTTATACATGACCTTTGAACAATGACCATTATATGCTGCTTTGTCAGTAACTAATATGTGGTAGGTTTAATAACTCGTATGAGAAGTCATTCATGTTGTCTGGTACTGCCGTGTTGGATTGATGTCCAACTGAGTTGACTACTTCTGTGAAATGAACAAAGTACTGGTAACCAAACAAGTAAAAAACAAAATAAAGTGCGGGAGCAAGTCCAAGCCACACCACAAATCCACAAATGAATAATAAACGCTGGTGTTTAACGCTAATTTATTTTCAGTAAAAATGCGTTTTCGCCGCTGAAAAAGCCAGCAGCTTCCTCAGAACAAATACAAAGTATCAACCGCCAAACCATTTAAATATAGACAGGAAATGTATAAATTCTCGTCATTTCCTGTTCTGGCATAAATACTCTTCAAGCAGATTTTTAGCTGGGTCGACACCTGTGTAGTAAACATACAACAGGACAATGCTCATGTCCAAAGTCATGTGATCATGAATTCCCTCTGACTAGTCGGCAATACTTAATATGGATCGAGGCTGAATCTTCAGTCCTTTCCATTTACAGCAAGAGACAGTCGTCAGGTTCGGAGATCAATGCCCTAATGCACAAACTTCCTTATGTTTTAACACTTATCCCTTATACCAACAGTAGTGTACAAAACATATGCTGCAAACCTAACTGCTTTTAGCACTCAAGACGTGCTACTACCATACAGTAATACCTTAGTCTCTCCTCAGTAAATCTCGTGGTCTGCAAAAGACAGCTTCCGTCTGGGGAAGACGGGGAGATGGAAGCTGTCTTTTGCAGACCGCAGACCTCTGGCTACAGTTTTTTTGGGATTAACTCTTTCTGCTGGTATGATTGTATCTTTATTAATACAAGTCTTGGCTGCTTTTTCATGGCCAGATTAGGAGCATACGCATCATGTGTCCTTTCAATTAACAAATCCTGCTATGGAATACCAGTCCAGCTGGTTATGTGTGCTTTTATAAAATGAATACAGTCTGTTCCTTCCAGTTTTTCTGCTGCAGCAGAAAATCTCAGGTCTTCTCTACATGCTCTGGCCTCCAACACTACTGTTTTCTGAAAATGTTCTTCTTGAACAGTCTCATAGTCGGTGAGCCTTTTCTTCATTTTGATATCTGCTTTTTGCAGTTTTTTTCAGTTCATCTGTTTAAAGCATCTTCCATTTTTTCCAGCCTTTGGTTATTTGAGTTGATATACTCCTCCTTCAATATTTCATTTTGCATTTACATTTCACATCACAGATTAATTGTGTAAGTGCTGTGGTTTACGTTGGATGCGTTTGAAGCAGTAACAGTGCAAGAGGTACTGGTAGTCCATTCCCAAGTTAGAAGTAGTAACATATTGAGTAAGGGCAGTTGTATAGCTATCGTTATTTATAAATGGAGGGCTTTTTACATCAGTATAAACAAAAAACACATCTGGGAGCAGCTAGGGATGGAAAGTGGGGCACTACAGAGCAGGAATGAAGCCAATGAGTATATGTGTGTGCTAGAAGACAGCAAGAATAACCTCCCTGCTGATATCCATGATATGCAAAAAGTAACTTGTATGTCTAATATTCCAGGTTTGTTTAGCAAGTAAAGCTCTAGTCACGAAGTCAGTACAGTGATAGTGAGCTTTGAGAAAGCAAGTCCTCTGTGATGAGATATGTTTGCAAGAAAAATACTAATGCAGATAACAAACCACTTATATTTTCAGAATTTACCCAACAGATGAGCCGACAGTCATAAATTAATTGGGCAGCATCTATAGAGCAAAAGCCCTGTAATGACATTCTCTTACCATACATGCAATTTTTGACAAAACAAATTTATTTGGGGTAAGCAGCAAATAGCAGTTACCTAAAAGTGACGTTGATTCTGAGGCAAGCAGGGTGCATTAAGCCTTTTGTTGGACTTACTAGCAGGTTACTTGTCCGTTATTGTTTGTGAATTGGGACTTCAGGATATATGCACTCCACAGTTTCTCAATCTTGCTTTTCAAGTGTGTTTACAATGCTTAAGGGATACTATAAATGCATACATGCACATACAGGTGTTTTTTGCAAGCCTACATCACTGCTGTTCTACTTATTTTGTGTGAAATATTCTGGGAAATTTCTTTCCCATGGCCAACTCTATTCGCTAATGAGGAGGCAGAAATGCAGTTTTATTTGTATGCACTAATTTAGTATAAATAATCCAGCAGTAAATATTACAGTATACAGGATTACAAACATTATCTGCATGATGTTACATAAATCAAAAGCTTGACGGCTCTTGTATTTGTATAAGCATTCAGCAATGAAAACATATGCAAAGCTTGAGTTGTTAAGTTGGTTAAGTAAAGTTGTATATCACAAGAGGGCAGACTGACATAAAAAAAGCCAGAAAAGAAAAGTAAACACAGTGTTAGAGAGGATTAAGAATTCTGGGATTCCTAATGAAATTTTGGCACCCAAAATGGCGAGTGCCAACAAACCAAAAACAAAAGACCAAAAACAAAGGAGAAGAGCGAATCTTGAAAAACTTTTTTTGCAGGGGGGCAAACTCCCCTGAACCCCCCCCCCCCATGTGTAAGGCAAATCCCCCACACCCCCCAAACTTATATATACCAACTCTGAGATCACCATACCTCAGAAAAGGGAATATTCCAAGAAATGGTATCTCAGACTTAGTATATGTAAGGCTATGACGTTGTCCTGTTTGATTCTCAGCTACAGTGACTTCTGTGTGGAGACATGCGTGAATGGGCGCACCTTCGTTGAAGGTTGTGCATCAGAGCTGGCAACCCAGCAGGTAAAAATCTACTGCCAATCATTAGCGGACCAGAGTTCCGCTGTGGCGATCCCTAACTGGGAAAAGCCGAAAGAAGCAACAGTCTCCATATTTTGGGACTCGCTCCAATGGGTCCTGACAACTCAAATGGTTACCAAATCAGCTTACAGAAAAGAATATAATATGGGAATTTTTTACAGGGGAAACATTAACAGATTATTTTTCTGATGGAACTGAACATACTGAATTTCATTATTTGAATATAGATGAGGATCTATGAAAATAAAAACAAGACAGGGACATGAGTTTTACATGAATTTCTTGTAATATAATTACTAATTTTGTAAAGTGCAGATACTAATACTTCGACTGGATGCTTTAAAAAGCAGATTTTAAGAAAGGAAGCTGTATGGCAGTTAAAAATGCAAGTGGACAAGTTTTCAGGGTTGAATGAAATAATATTCTATTGTTTTATAAAAATACTATAATTTCTTTACTCTTTATTCTGATGAAGTCCTGTTATCAGATGAAAGCGTTTAATAAAACTGTTGAATAGTTACTAAGGTCTTCACTTTCTGCCACACCAGTGGATGATTTTCTTGTTTTTGTTTAATTAATTTAATCTTGTTTGGGCTTTTCGGTTGGTTTATGCTATATAGCCTACAGAGGTGATGGCGTTTGTTGAAGAAGGTGATTTGGATGCAACTTTGACTTTGCATACCGTTCCTATTGAAATGCAATTGAACTTTGAAGATTTAAAAACCAGATTGGAGAGTTTGCAATATTCTGTTTCCCTGTTTTCAGGACAGTTAATCTCTTTTGGGAGCTCTAGTCAGTGTTTGGAGCTCCTTTGGTGGTGAAAGTTCCAATCTAGCTGGCTTGGTGTCAGGACCAATGGATTGTACAGAAAACAACAGTACTGGGTTTGAAAGGTTTTTTGCTAATTTATCTACCCCATTTGGACAATCTGGTTATAATCTTACATGCTTTAACAATGATGATGAAAGTATTAGATTCCATGACCTTCTTAAAAGCTTTGACTCAAAACTTAATAAATATCAAAAACTTAATAAATATCAAATGTATGAAAACTTCTATTTCCAAGAATGCATTAAATTGAAGATAGTCCCTAAGGGCCTTAGGGTTTACAAATTCCCGAATGGCTTATGTTCTGATGACCCATTTTATAACAGACTTGTTTTTTTTTTTCAATCATATGAGTCTACAGTTTTTAAAAATGCTTTTTGAACATAATGAGCATTTAATGTAGACCTTGAATGCAGAAATTAAAGCACTAGATTCTTGTATTTCCAAATGTCTGAGTCAGGTGTGTATTCAATTGGAGGTTGATACCATTTTTATGAATATTCACAGGGGAGCCCTCACCATTGTTGAATGGAAAAAGAAAAACTGTTAAGGGCCGCTACTGTCTATAGTGAGGAGAATGTGTTTCCACTCCCCAGTGTTCACTATTCTAGTAATCTCACCAGAACTGTTGTTGTAGAAGGTATTTCTGAAGTTACCAATGGTTTGTTCCAGACTGGTTTCGACCATAATGATGATTTTTTTATTGAACAAGCATCTGAGAAGGTCAGACAGAATAGCAAAAAAGCAAACAACTTATCTTCAGAATGCAGGAATGTTTCCGGCAAACCAAAGAAGTTTGTCAGCCCAGATGGAGTAAATCTAGCAAAGGGGAAAGGAAGGCAGTGGAGACGGAACAAGTAGGCTCATCCCAGGTGACTGTTTTTTTTTTGAAAATTGTACTGTGTTATTGGACAATGTGTATAATTTCAAACATTAATGATTTACATGTAAGTATTACAAAAAGGACTGTCTTTTATTCCCAGCGAACAAGCGGATGCTGCACATACATTGCTGAATTTAAAGTTATTTTCAGAAAGTCGAATTTAGCTTACATTTTTAAGCATACAGAAGTTAAGGGAGCTTGTTTCTTTAAAAAGCCTTGTTTTAATCCTCCTTTTCAAGCTACTATTTCTCCTTTTCATGGCTTGTGTGAACAAGATATTTCACATATGGCTAACAGCAGAGTGGATACAATTTTTTTTTAATTGAACAAAAAAGGAAAGTGATTCATTGACTGAACTTATTCTAAGTCCGATTTTAGGTACATGAAAGCTGAGAAAGGCTGTTGTCTTGTTATCATATATCAGACTGATTATATCAAGGAAATGGAAAAAAATGCTAAATAATCCTGTGGAATATAAATGTGTGACATTGTCTGATATTCATTCTAGATATAAATATATTTACAGTATTTTATTAGATATTCATTCTAGATATAAATATATTTACAGTATATTTTTGATTTTAGCCAATGATTCTATTTCTTTGAATGTTCAGTTTCTCAATGTTGAGACTCATAGAATAGCACTATTGTTTGCTATACGTAAGGTACATAGTCAACTTTATCCTATATCTTTTAGGCCTATAGTTTGTGCTGCAGGCAGAATTACTGAAGGTATTTCTGTATTTTTAAATCATATTTTGAATCCCCTGGTACAAAAATTGGATAGTTATGTGTGGGATTCTTGGCATTTTTTGGACTCGTTAAGGTCCTTTAAAACAGATACCCGCAGGTGACCTTATTCTCCTTGGATGTTAAATCTTTATATACCAGCATTCCTATTGAAGATGGAATAGAATTCTTGAGGTTGTTTTTGTTAAATTTAACAATATTTGTAATGATATGATCAGACTTTTAAAATCCAAGAAGGCAAAGAAGTCACTGCAAGTCACACCGAGTTTAATATAAAGTATAAATAGATAAGTGCTTTGGTCTTTACACAATAAAAAGACTTCTTCAGCCTAGGACTAGTTGGGGCAACAGAAATGACCAGTTTTTACCTCCTGAACCTGTTGTTTCCTGTGAATTTCTAAACTGGATTAAAAAGAATCACTGGAACAATCAAGACGATCAGTAAGCTATCTATCACCTCTGCCAATTACCAAGGAGATATACCATCCAGACAGACTGGGTCTCAGAATGGGTAACTTTTGCATAATTTGACATTTGTGTCAGAATAGATTTGATGTTTGGGTTAAATGTTTGTCGTGTGTGTGTGCGTGTGTGTGTGTGTGTGTGTGTGTGTGTGTGTGTGTGTGTGTGTGTGTGTGTGTGTGTGTGTGTGTGTGTGTGTGTGTGTGTGTGTGTGTGTGTGTGTGTGTGTGTGTGTGTGTGTGTGTGTGTGTGTCTATGTGAGGGTTTGTGGGTTGGAATCATAGTAAGAGTTAGGTAAGGGGATAGATTGTGTATGTGTGCTTATGTGTGTGAGTGTTTGCAGGTTAGGGTTATAGCAATGGCTGAGGAAGGGGACAGATTGTGTGTGTGTGTGTGTGTGTGTGTGTGTGTGTCCATTTGCATAGTTTAATGTCACTGTTAGGGAAAGAATGTTTAGTACTCTATGTAGCATGGGGATTAGCAATTAGGGGCAGGGGTAGAGTTAGGGTTAGGACACATGAGTAAGGCGGGCAGGGGGACTATCCACAGAGGCATTCATAAGTACATGGGACAGGCTGAAAAAGAGTAAGAGTGGAAGATGAGGATGGGTAAGGAAGGCTAAATAAATAACAGAATACTGGGACACAGACATGTACTTTAAAGGTACATTAAAGAGGCTTCCTATCTGTTTTTGCCATAAAAGCAAATATAATGTAACTTGCATGGATCAGGGAACTCAAACCAATGAATGCAAGTCTCAGAATTCAAAATACAAACCAACCAATGATACACAGGTATATTATACCACAAACTCTTATCAGATCTAGGCAGTGGCAGCTGGTGACTTCAAATCAAAGGGGGCTGCAGGAGACAGCTGAATGGGTGGGGTCAATGGGAATGGGTGTGGCCAATGAGAAAGGGGAGGAGCTATGATCAAAACCACAAAAACTGTAACTTTAATTAAATATGCTGCTCTGGGTGCCAAACCATCATTATGAGAGACCAATCAAGAAAAAGGGAAAAAGTGTAGAAGAAAAAAAATATTTCAATCCATTGGCTGCATGGCAGCTTACTTAATATCTAGATGGAAACAAAAAGGTTGTGAGGCATGAAAAAATAAATTACTTTTTAAATGCATTACTGGAATGCTAGTCAAAATCAAGTATAAGAAAAAACAAGCAGCACTCAACTCAAACCACTTCTCCTTGCACTCCAGTTCTAATTATAATTTATATTCAGCTTTATTAAAGTACCAAGTAACATGCTGAAAGTAGCAATCTCTGTAATACCCCCACTTGTAAAAATGTTTCTTATCCAAAAAAGACCTACTGCCTGACAACAACTATCTACTTGTTTCATGGGGAAAACATGATCAAAGTAAAAAATGAAAAGCAAATAGGAAACAAGCTCAACATACATTGCTTAAAGGATTACTGCACAGGATATGGACCACACATGATAGATTGGCATTCTGTTTAGTTTGCAAGTAAAGCCTGTAATGAGCTCTTAAAATAATGTAATCCTGTCCTTTATTACAAATATTGTCATATGCATTTCAATACCCAAGGCTTATATGTTATCTAGTTCTGTAAGTATTCTCTGCATGGCAACAACAGAACGGCTTTCAATGTTGGCAATTCGTTAACAGTATGCTTATTAAAACTTACTTGCATCTTACAATCTCAGACAAGCTTACTAGATGGTCGTTAAAGCATTGCTACTTAAACACAGAGCAACAGACACTTTCTGAATAATAAGCATAAATCAACAGTATAAAAATATGACAGAAACCAGAACATTCTGCAAAATCAAGGGCAGATGAAAAGCCACTTGTGTCCACCTTGGATGGGGGGATAGTCTGCACATTTACACTGCATAACTGTTCCTTGCCTTGCTTGGACACATCCAGAGTCACTACATGGGGGAGTGGGGTGCAACAAGTATGTCACAATTTGAAATGTCTCTGGCTGACTGCGATGGCCCTGACACATTTGTCATACCTCTCAACCTCAGAGCAAGAAATCTGGACAAAGCCATACATAGAAGTGGGACAAAGGCCCAAAAATAAGGACAATTTTTAAATATTACTCTTATAAACTTAGAAAGATAATATATTAGTAGGTCTTGCATTAGTATGAATTTTCTGAGGGGTATGAAATCTGAAACTGAAATGTCGATTTGCCACTAATTTGCCAAAAAAACACAATTTTATGAAAAATTGGCCAAAAATGTGATTCAAAAATATAAATAGCCACAC
>NW_025052614.1:0-11356 GCF_019279795.1 Protopterus annectens | reverse complement strand
GCTATACAATAGGAGGAGGAAACTAGTATAGAAGAGAGTAAAATCCCAAGAAGGGAAGACATCCCAGATCAGTATCAGCAAGAAACTACGATTCCTCAAAATTATCCAAGGCGAGTTTTGAAAGAAAAATTGCCAAGTACTCCAAAGATAACCGCAAGGCATTCTTTAGCTAGGTCAAGAATCTAAGTGGCAGTGCTCAGATCTGCTCGGCGTTGGTGCAGAATGGTACAAAATACACTGAACTGACCAATATTTCCAACATCCTGGCAATCTGGTTCAGCACAAACTTCACCCCCAAAAGGGCCCATAACCATACCAGAGGAATGTAGAGCTCCTGAAATCAGACACTCTGGTTAAAACAGCCCTCTCCAAAGCCAAAAACACAGCATCAGTGGGACCAGACAGAGTCCCAAGCTGCGTTCTACACTCGCTCAAAGACTAACTAACCCCTCACCTAAGCACACTGTTCAAACTCAAGCTCTCCACAGGTTACGTACCCATAGACTGGCACACAGCAACGGTTATTCTGTTCCACAAAGGTGGAGCCACAACAGACCCCCGGGGACTCTCGCCCTATAAGCCTGACTAGCTTGGTCTGCAAGGCTATGGAGTGCATCCTCATGGAACTCGTTAACAAAGCCATTGGGAACCTCCAAACATTGGACCCTACCCAGTTTGGCTTTAAGGGCACCATATGCCTGCTAAACCTGGTGGACGACTTTGAGACTGTTGCCAAGGCCATAGACTAGGGAAAGGTGGTACACACAGCCTACCTAGACCTCGCAATGGCCTTTGACACCAGCTTGATCATAAATCCCTACGTCACAAGATGGGTTGCCAATTGGCTCACGGACAAAACCCACATGGTAAGAGTTGTGGGAGCTAGGTCGGACTCTAAACCGGTTACAAGTGACGTTCCCCAGGGCTCAGTCCTAGGACCCCTCCTGTTCGGCATGTACTTCTCAGAGGTACAGGCAAGCACAGGAGGACTGTGGCTGACAAAGTTCGCAGACTACTGCAAACTAGGGGCTGTAATTGAGACTCTGGCTGACTGACATCCTCCAAAAGGTTCTCACTGAGTCTGACACCTGGTGTCAAAATCATGGCCTCAAACTAAATGCCAAAAAGTGCATAGTCATCCCCTTTGGAAAAAAGCAGTGCCCACAAACTACCATGTAGATGGTAGTCCCCTAATGTAATAATGGAATAATAATAATAATAGAAGATGTAATAAGGGATCTGGGGGCCCAAGTAGATAGTAAACTCTCCTTTGATAATCACATTGCCAACGTGGTTAGAACATCCTTCTACGTGGCACACTATATCACAAAAGGGTTCGCATCCAGATCAAAAGAGGTCATACTCATCGCTCATCAGACCCAGCGTAGAGTACAACGCCCCATTTGGGATGTATCTTACAAGACACCTGCAACAGCTGGAAAGACCACAGAAGTACCTCATCCCGAGGATCACTGGTATCAAACCAGATGCCCTATGCAGTTCGACTGAAGAAACTGCAGCTGTACTCTGTTGCATACTGCCTACTCAGAGGTGATTTCTGCCTGACATACACGGCCATGTCCAACCCAGAACTGATGGACATGCTCCACCTAAAGAAAGCTTATCCCCTCGAGCCACACGCTCTGGGGATCTAAACCTCACCACAACAATAAATAGGACGTGCTGGAGGGATAGATTCCTGTCGCAGAGACTTCCTATGCTTTGGAACAAGATTCCAATCTACATTAGGCAGAGCTCCTCGCTAACGCTCTTCAAGAGAAACCTTGACGAGTGGATGGGAAACAAAGTTTACCCCAGGGATCACTTCAGTGGCTCTGCTGGACAAAGGCACATGGAACTAATCTAAGGGGACGGCGAAAGCCAACGCATTCTGGCTAGGCTTATAAATGCCTTTGGGCAATAGCTTCATAGGTAGGTACTAGGCTATGTCCTTGATGGTGAAAATTGTACTTGGATCACTGCAACAAGTATTTCTAAATACCTAAATTTTACTTGCAACATAAATAGGACATGTTTGAGAGAGATGTGCATCTCACAATTCCCTTCTCTGGAATAGGCTCCCCATCCATATGAAACAAGTTCATCCTTAAGCGTATTTAAGCGTGACCTAGACTATTGATGGGAAATCAAAAAATCACCCTTGGTCTGCCACGTTTGTGGTGGGCAGAAATAGTAAATCATGTAGTAACCAGAATCCCTCTTGTATAAACATCTAAAACATGTAACTTTTGGGGCACACTTGGGATGCACAGCTAGGCTTATAAAGTCCATAGTGTTGGTTAGCCTAGTGTGTGGTTATGAACCTATGAACCTTCTACTGTTTTACATCAGAAATTTACTGCTGGCGCAAATACTGAAGACTGGAATTTGGACTAGGATCTGACTCCTGGGTTTCACATAAAGCACTCTTAAATATTTTTAAAACAAAAGTATACCAGCTGTAGAAAATGACTGGTTGTACCTGAACAGGCCACCTGCTCCTCGTAGGATACCAGTTCCCTGACATTTGTTCCAGGCAGTATATCACTTGTTTGTAAATCCCCTTGGTTATTGTCAAGGAAGATAGTCGTACCTTTCACTGTTGGGCTTAACAGAGAGATGCCATCACAGGGAGCACTGACGAACGAAGACTTGAAGGTCCCCTCCTTAAGATTGCTAAATCCTTAAGAGGCTGCTCATCCATGGCACTGGTAAACTTGCCCAAAAGTAGTCCTTTTAATGTGGCAGTAGCATTTTGGTGCGTTTCTATACAATGGCCCAAGCCAGACTTCCTTCCGGTATTGGCATAAGTTGGCTCATTGCTTCCTTCTATTCTGTTGTAGCTTGCAAACAGATTAGAACAGCTCTCCTGGATTTGGGGTCCCCTCGGAGGAGGATAGAGCTCCCGTTTGAGAAACTAACACTTTAATACCTGTATTACACTTCAGCCCTCCAATAGGTTTTGCACATTGAGATCACTTTGACCTACCAAGGCTGGACCAGTTCCTCGAAAGCATCTGAAATACCACCAAAAGGGTAAACACATTCTCTAAAGTTCCAAGAGACCCACATCTTTTCAGCAAACCATTGGTACCTGTCCTGATAGCTCTTGGCCCTCTCCCCTCTGTCAAGGAGGCAGTCTCAGTCCCAGTGTAGAGACTTGTAACCTTCAGTTGACCAGCTACTCAACATCATATAGACAGACTACAGTCTAACCTAGCTTTTTTTTTCTCCTACCCACCAAAAATTTTTTTTCTAAAACATAATCCAGGTCTTAAGAAGGAAAAATTGAGATTTGCCAGTTTTGAGCCTGCCTCCTCATTCTGTGAGTTGGTATGTGAAACAATGTCTTATTGCTAGCCTTTTCCTCTGCAAAGAATTTGAATGAAAGTCCTTGTGACTTTTCTTCATATCACCAGAACAGGGGTATTCCTTAAATTTTTTTTTTTTTTTAATAACTGAAGTTTGTAGAGATCTTTATATCAGCATTTGTCTGATTTCTTACCTTGTATTTAAAATAAGGGGAATAATTACGCACTCCCTAGACACAAGTACAGTTCAGATTTTTAACTGGGCGAAACTGCTCTCAAAGTGAAGAAAGAGGATCTGTTCGTAACAATCACTTGACCATAATCCCTCTTGTGTAGACCTAGAGTGAAGTGATGGAGATTCTCCGACGTGTTTCAGAAGTTGGGGAGTGCCCTGCATGGCACCTCCACTTAGTGACTGCAAATTCCACAGACCTGGCCTAGGGCCCCATGTGTGAACTCCTCTAAGTCCTGCATAAGAAGAAAATACAAGCAAATGAAATTACAAGAGCCATATTTATCCTAAAAGCAGAGGGTTCTTTAAAACTCTGATTTGGTAAATAAACAAAGGGAAACTTTGTTTCATACTTTGCAGTCAAGTATGACTTTGAAATTAATCCCCTTTTGGCAGAATGTGTGGGCAAGCAGGCAGAGTAGGTTGGTCCCCTATGACTTCATACTAGACAGGGATGTCTTTCTGGATCTGACAAAATTGTGTGGTGCACTAACGGTAATGCTGTTTTTTATCGGCTATCTGAACACGCAACTGAGTTTTTTGGCAGTATATCGACTCCAGAAACATGGAAAACAGGCAAGAATTGATCATAATGGTACCCTTTTTGCCAAGAAAGCATTGTTGCCCCTCTTCTGTATACCCCAGGAAGTGGAAAATGCAAAGGAGTGGTTCTCTGTTGAAGACCTTGTGTCATAAAAAAGGATTCCTTGTCGCCCACAAACTTGGTTAATGCTGATGGCATGGATGGGGCCTTTCATTAATTACAGGTATTGTAGGTATTCTGAGGACATACTAAATTGTACCTAGCCAAATGGAAACAATTCTCCTTGTGGTGTCAGTCCAGTGACCTTGACATAAGTGGCTTTGGTCCTGGAATGTTTTGGACCTTTGCAAATCAGGTTCAGCTTACACCTCTGTGAAGGTGCACATTTGTTTCAGGTTGTCCCCTATGAGTGTATTTTCATTTAATTTCCTTTGAAGAGTCAAGTACTAAATCTGTGAACCTGAATTTTTACCCCTTTAGAACCAGTTGATAAGTTGTCAATCTCGCCTTCATTCTTGCTGGATGGGTTCGGAGCCGATCCTTGGCTCCGACTCGGCACTTGCTTAGCTTGAGAACTCCTTTTACCAGCTCGAGGCAACCCTATATCGCATGATGCAAGGCGGGACTACCTCAGATCTCGTTTGCCGCTTTGCGAAGAGGTCTCTTTTTTGCCAGCTCAGGTAAGTTTGAATTTTCAAACGGTTTAGTCAGGGTTTTGTCTCTCCCTTGTTCCATATTATAGTGTGTAGTGTTTCTACAGCCCACCCTATTTCCCCATATATTTAAAAACTTTCTAGTTATTGTAAAGTTTAATTTTTTCAATTAGGCCTAGGCCTCTCTTCTTAATCCCTATCTGTGTGTGTGTGTTTGTTGGGATTAATTGTGTGACTGTTTGGGGTGTGAGAGTGTTATTTTTACTTGGACTATGTCTAAGGAAGGAAAGGTCTCAGGCTTCAAGAAGTGTGACTCGTGCTGTCAGAAAATATCTCTGACAGACGGTCACACTTCTTGTGTTTACTGCCTGGGGCCTTTACACCTGCAGGACTCCTGTGCCATATGTCACTCTTTTAGCCAGAGAGTCCTGCAGGAGAGGAGGAATAAGTTGATCCTCCGTGGCTTACTAAAGCCAGAAGGTTCACCCACTAAAACTGGGTCTAGTAAACCTTCCAAGCCACCTAAGGTTCAGGCTACAGTTTCTAAGCCTTCCCGGTGGCTCCGACTCCTGGAGTCGAGATCGGCTCGGCCAGAGCCGATCTTTCTTCTTCTGAGTGGTAGTGTCGGTTCCGATCGGTTCCGACACTCAATCTACTGTTGCCTTGTCGGCTCCAGCGAGCCGACATATCCAGTATCGGGCCGAAGCCTTGGCTCCATCTGGAACCAGAGGGCGTCGGCTCCGATGGCTTCGTCAGAAGAGATCTCGGTCCCCTTCTTTGGAATCTATCCACTCTGCTCGGGGTCTCCTCTTTTGTTGGAGCGGAGTCGCCGAAGCTGATCTTGAGATCTTCCAGGCTGTCTGACCACGATTTAGAGGGTGGTAAGCAGGCTGTTGAAATCACGGCACTAGCCAAATGCTCCATAGCCCGTCTCAGCAGACTTGCTATTGCTCTCCCCTTGAACTTCCTCCTCCGACTCCTCCAGAGTTCAGCCGAGCTTCGGGACATCGACAGTCGGCGCCGAACCGATACATCCCCTTCGGCTCCCGATCTCCTCCATGAGACCTTCCTTGGAGGGATCCGGTCGTCAGTTTCCCTTGTCGGCTCGAGGGGCTAGTGGCATCGGACCCTTGTCCGACCCCGCTCTCCCTCTCGGGGCTTCGGCTTTGGTAAGCTCGGCACCGACATCGGCCTCGGAGCCTTCTCTCAGTGGAGGCCGGAATTCCTATTTCCTCGGAACGGGAATATTCCGGCCTCCCGGAGAGAGGAGCCTTTGAGGTGATGAGGAGTGTCCTGGCACCTGAGCCAGGTCAAAGGTCCATTCCTTTAGCTCCTCCCTCGTCTGTGCCTGTGGATGTCTCTTGCCAGCCTCTTGCTCTCAGGCCCAGGGATCCATCGCCCCAGGTTTCCCCATTGGGAATAACTTCCTCTTCTGAGGTTTCTCCTGATCCTGCAGGGGAACCCCCTCGGAAGAGGACGTGTAAGAGGAAACACACAGACTCCCCTGAGTCTACAACATCTGATACCGACTTAGATGAGTCTGAGGGTTCCCCACGGTCCCCCTCTGAGGATGTCTCCTTTTCAGACATCCTTGAGCTCCTCAAACAGAGGGGGAATTGGCCCTCCATTGACCCCTCCGAGGATGAGTCTGTATACCTGGAGGCTTTTGGATCCCGACCCTCCACCTCTTGGGTGTCTCCGCCTTTCGACCCACTTATGCAGGTAGTGGCTCGGAAGGCGTGGGCAGCTCCAGATTCTGTGGAACCGGTCCCCAGGAGACCATCCAAATTTATTACGGCCCCTTCAGACAAGCAGTTTCTAAGGGCGTCTCTGTGGATGCTATGGTGGTGGCGGCAGCGGCCACCAAGAAGGAACTTGCGGATCCTTCAGTGCCTGTTCATCCTCCTAACAAAGATTCTAGGACCATGGACAGGTATGGAAAGCGGATGTTTTCTTCAGCGACCTTTGCTATGCGTTCGCTGAACTACCTTTGTCACTTCACCAGGCTTCAAAGAGATATTCTCAAGGAACTAGGTGAAGTGGTTCAGGATCCTTCAGCTGCTGGGGCTCAAGACAAGATTGCCTCACAGCTAGCAATCCTAAATTCTTTAACCAACTCCTCCATGCGGCTCATATCCTATGCAGCCGATGGAGCGAGCAGAGCCGCAGGCACAGGAGTGGCTCTTAGACGTCAAGCTGGATGCGGCTTTGTAATTTTGCGGACCCCTTTAAGGCGTCCTTCACCAATACCCCCCTTGACGGTTCGGCTTTGTTCGGACCTCAGGTGAAGGAAACCTTGACCAGGTGTGAGCAGGACGGCAAAACTCTTTCTGCCGTTGGAGTCCATTTTTCCACCCCTTCTAGACCCTATCCCAAGGGTCAGAAGGGAGGGAAGATGTGGTTCCGTAAAGCCCAAGGAGCAGCGGACACACGTGGTCAGTTTACCCCAGAGGCTGAGGGGTAACAATAATAGCGCCGCCCTAGAGGCAGGGGTCCTCAGAACCAGGGCAACAGGGAGTCTCTTCCTGAGAAGCCCTTTCAGCATCCCTGAGGTGTTGCCCGACTGTCCACCCTTGGAGGCAGTCGGGGGAAGGATTTCGCTGTACCCAGTAGCCTGGCGTACCATACACAAGATATGTGGGTACAGTCGATCATATCCGAGGGTTACAAAATCCCCTTCGAAAGGTATCCCGTATCTCACCAATCCCTTCCAGACATCTCACCCGGTCAAAGGGATTTGGCAGAACAGGAGGTTTCAAAGCTCCTAGAAAAAAGAGCCGTCCAGACTGTTCCAGCAGACCAAGTAGGATCTGGCGTCTACTCGAGATTCTTTTTGGTCCCCAAAAGGACGGGAGATTTGAGACCAATATTAGACCTGAGCAATCTAAACAGATTTGTCAAAAAGGCAAGATTCCGGATGGTCACGCTTCAGTCCATTCTGCCCTTTCTGGGCAAGGACAACTGGATGTGCTCGATAGACCTTCAGGACGTACTATCACATAAAGATACACAGGCTCCAGGAGGTTTCTCCGCTTTCGGCTAGGGACCAGTCATTATCAATTCAGAGCCCTGCCCTTTGGCCTCACTTCAGCCCCCAGACTGTTTACCAAATGCATGGCAGTGGTCACAGCTCATCTGAGACGTCAAGGATTCCAGGTGTTTCCTTATTTGGACGACTGGCTCCTCTCCGCCACCACCAAGCATCAGCTTCTTCAGAGCAGAGACTACACTCTGCAGCTTTGCAAAAGTTTGGGAATTTCAGTGAATTTTGAAAAATCTTCTCTGCTGCCTTGCCAATCTATCACCTTTATAGGAGCAGAATTAAACACAGTCTGTTTGTTAGCCAGACTAACAGATCAGAGAATTCTGGACATCCAAAAATACGTTCGGATTTTATTGCAGAGCAGCAAAGTCAAAGCCAGATTGATACTGAAAGTTCTAGGTCTTATGGCTGCGGCCATTGTTCTTCTACCACTGGCTCGCTTCCACATGCGTCTTCTGCAGTGGATGTTATTCACTCAGTGGTAGTTCCACAGCCTTCCGATGAGACACGAAATCTTAGTTACACAATCGTGCAGGACTCATCTAAACTGGTGGATATCTTCCCCTCTTCTTCATCAGGGCCGACCATTTGTTCCCCATCCTCCGGTTGCCACAGTCACTACGGATGCCTCTCTGATCGGGTGGGGGGGGCATTATCAGGGCAGGATGGTCCATGGGACGTGGCAACCCATAGAATACCATCTGCACATAAATGTCCTGGAGATGAGAGCGGTGCTTTTAACGTTGCAAGCCCTCAACGACTTCCCGCGGGGACTATTGCAGTGCAAACGGACAACATGTCTGTGGTCTGGTACATCAACAAGCAGGGCGGGACCAGGTCCTATCCGTTGTGTCGCGAAGCTCTCAGACTTTGGCAATGGGCAATCTCCTCTCATCGGTTTCTGATAGCAGCACATCCCAGCAGGTCCAACCTCTTGGCGGACAGGCTGAGCAGATCCATTCTCATGCCTCACGAGTGGTCTCTCAATCAATCTATAGTGGACCAGATATTTCTGAAGTGGGGCACCTTGTTGCGATCTTTTGCTACACCCCAAAACAACAAATGCCCCGACTTCTTCACCCTCTTTCCCCTACCAGGCCAACCCCTGAGAGACTCTCTAACCCAGGATTGGCCCCGGGGACTTCTGTATGCTTTTCCTCCCTTCCCCTTGATTCCACAAGTCATTCAGAAAGCTACTGTTTTGAGGGCCAAGTTGATTCTCATTGCCCCTTACTGGCCTCGACAAATTTGGTTTCCGACTCTGCATCGTCACCTCCTGGTGCAGCCTTGGCATCTGGACCCAGTTCCGGATCTTTTGATCCACCAATCGGGTCAACAGCACCGGGCCATTCGTTCTCTCAACCTCACTGCTTGGTTGCTCCACTTCCTTCCCTAGCCAGGCTTCCTATGATCTCTGATCCTGTCAGAGATATCTTAGTAGCTTCTTTGAAGTCGTCCACCAGAACGGTTTATGCTAGCAAGTGGCGACGTTTTTCCCTTTGGGCAAACTCCAGGCACATTGATCCCTTTACTGCACCAGTGCATTCTGTTTTCTAGCTGAAGTTTTTCAGTCAGGATCTTCTTCATCAACAGTCAAAGTTCAACTGGCGGCTATTTCCAAATATCATGTTGGCTTGCAAGATCATAACATTGTCACATAGACTATGCAAAGCTTTTCTGAGAGGAGTTTTTCTCCTGAAGCCGCCAATAAAACATCCTCCTCCACAATGGGATCTGAATTTAATGTTAGCATCCTTGATTTTACCACCCTTCGAACTGTCTGCTTCATGCTCCTTGAAGTTATTGACCTGGAAAACTATATTCTTACTGGCTGTCACTTCAGCAAGAAGGGTATCCGAGATTCAAGCTCTCTGCATCCGTTCCTTACTTGGTTTTTCACAAGGACAGGGTATCCTTGAACAAATCCATCATTTCTCCCCAAAAGTTGTTTCTCAAACTAATATTAATCAATCCATCGATCTACCAGTTTTTTTCCCAAATTATTCTGACAGAGCTGAACAAAAGCTTCATTTTTGGATGTCCATCGTCAGCTCAGGTATTATTTGCATAGAACTAAACAATTCAGGAAATCAGACCAATTATTTGTCTGCTATGCAGAAAACAGGAAAGGTCTCCCAGTATCTAAAGTGACCTTATCCAGATGGTTATCTTCCACCATTTCTTCGTGTATTCTCAGAGGCAAGCAACTACCCTCTAAACGAGCACACTCAACCAGGAGTCTATCCACTTCTACAGCTTTTCAGGATAGGCTACCCATTGATACCATTTGTGCAGCAGCTACTTGGGCCACTCCTCATACCTTTGTCTCTCATTACAAATTAGATTTGGCCTCCAGGAACAGAGCCAGTTTTGGTTCCACAGTTCTCAAGAGTCTGTTCCATTGAGCCACCGGGATACAGGTGCTGGGGCGGTCCCATCCAGCAAGAATGAAGGCGAGATTGACAACTTAACATTTAGAAGTTATGTACCTACCATAACGTTCCATGTTAGTTGTCTTCTCTCGCCTTCTTTCTTGCATCCCTCCCTCCTTCCCCCTGGCCTGGACAGATCTTGAAAGGTTTCTCTTCTCAGGTTGTTCTCTCCTGAGTCTTCAATAGAAGAGTCTATTGTTAAGAACTTGTTTTTTCCTAGTTCTACTAGGTTAGTCTTTTAGCAGGGTATTTTAGCTACCAAACGAGATCTGAGGTAGTCCCGCCTTGCATCATGGGATATAGGGTTGCCTCGAGCTGGTAAAAGGAGTTCTCAAGCTAAGCAAGTGCCGAGTCGGAGCCGAGGATCGGCTCCGAACCCATCCAGCAAGAAAGAAGGCGAGAGAAGACAACTAACATGGAACGTTATGGTAGGTACATAACTTCTAATTTTCAGCCTCCTCCTAGCACCCATTTTGGAAGATGGTGTGTTTGGTGGCTTTTACCACCATCAGAAGGATATCCAAGCTGCAGGCTTGGATGTACAAAACTTTTCTTTTGTCAGAAAAGTGTTCTTACATGGTTACCCAATTTCACCGGGCTTTCTTTCCAGAACTTGAACAAAACAACTTGAAACTTGCTTCAATAATTGTTAGTAAGCACTTTTGTTTTGACAGAGGCCTTGTCAGACTACAGAATTCAGGGTAAAGGAACCTTTATTAGGTTTAGGGCCCACTCCACCAGAGCCACTGCTGTTACCCCAGTGACTTTTAGTGGTGGTTGGTTGCTACCTAGGCTGTACTTGAAGCAGCTACTTGGTCAGCTGCCCACACCTTTTCCAAACACTACAGTCTAGGGGATAGCCTCTAGGTCTAGGTTAGGATTTGCTTCTTCTGTCCTGCAGTGTTTTGTCAGTCATTTTTTATCCTTCTCCCCAGGGCATTGTGCTTAATAAATATTCTAAACTTTTAGACTGAAAGTGAGTACTGAGATGGAGATGGTACAATTGTGTAGGAAACTCTGCATAAATGTAGATGTTAAGAGTAGGTTCATTATTGCAGTCCAGGTGGGTGCTTGGTCTTCCCCCTTTCTGCTGGGGTCCCTTCCTAGTTCGCACTATGTTGTTTGTTAGCCATAGCTTGGT
>NW_025052613.1:0-9280 GCF_019279795.1 Protopterus annectens | reverse complement strand
AAAAAGAAGATTTTTACACCCAAAAGGGAAAATTTTTTCCAAAAAAAATTTTTTAAAAAAAATTTTTTAACCCCAAAAGGGCCTTTTAAAACAACAACCTGGCAGTTTAACCAACACTAAGATCTCTAAACACGCTATTGCCAGAGATATGTGCACAAAAATATTCGTTTAACAGCCACATTTACATACCCTAATTTAGAGGCAGCTGACTACTTGGTCCAGGAAGCACAGTAGCTTAAAAAAAAATGGCGGGGTATCTGCAGGAATTAGTAACCTCGCATATGCTTAGGAGGTATGGGGAGGGTTTAAGGCCTTGAAACCAACAACAGACACCAACTAAACCAACACCAAAACTTTCAAGGGCCAGTGTGAATACAAAGTAAGTGTTTAGTGGAAATTGTTGTACTTCTCTGTGATTCATAAGCATGAAATTGTTCCATCTACTTACAGTTAAGGTAATGCTATATACACTAGTGCTTCTGGGGGTATTTCTAATTAGTTAGGATTATTTGGTATACTGCCATGCTTTGAACCCAGTATGTATTTTCATATTTTACTTTCTAAAGTATCTAGTAATGCTTAGCAGACTTTAATGTTTATAGTGGCAAGGATGGTTTAAAGCTTGTCCGTATGCTGCGCCCGGTGGGACTGGCGACCGTTCACATCATGAATTCCCAATGTTCCATGACAAAAGGAAAGCTAATGAATAAGATGACCTATATACGTGATTATGAACTTGTGACTAGAATCTGCTGCTACTGTTAACGGGCTAACATGGGTTCATAGGTTCATACTAAACTATCTGCCCGAGGGCATTTACAAGCCTAGCCCATCGTTTTGTAACTTCATACCCCTTTAGTATGGGGAACTATACCCATTTATTTTTTGCGCACTCTGTCATTCAGTGACACTGAGGAGTAATCCTGGGGTATCTGCGATCTCCCATCCATTGGTCAGATTTCTCTTGAACAAAGGCCAAGCGGTACTCTGCCTCACATGTACGAGTTCTGTTCCACACCGCGCCTGCAAGGGAGTCTTGGGTGATCTATCCCTCCAGCACGTCCTATTAATAGCCATGTCGAGGTTTAAGTCTCCCACCCTTGTGGCTCTGATGGATCTAGATTTTTGAGGTGAAGCATATTCATCAAATCTGGGTTTGACATGTTGTATGTTAGGCCAAAGTCACCCCCTCTGAGCAAGCCCCATTAGCGACTGAATAGAGCTGGAGTTCTTTCAGTCCCGGGCAGCATAGGATAGATTTTTGAGACCCTTATCCTTTTGGTGAGGAACTTTTGTGGCCTCTCCAGCTGCACAGAGGTGTCAGGTCAGATACATTCCAAATGGGGCATTGTACTCAATCATTGGTCTGATGAGTGATGAGTAAAGGGAGACTATAACCTCCTTGATCTGAATGTGAGAATCCCCTTCACGTCTGGGGTGGGCGATGTAGAAGGTCTTCTAACTACTTTAGCTACATGGGTGTGAATGACGTTCTACTATCAACCTGGGTCCCCAGGTCCCTGATAACTCTTCTGTGCTCAGTGGTTGCCCTCCCTATTTGGTAGCTAGGAGGTAACCTTGTTTTCCCGAAGGAGTATGACTATGCATTTTTGGCATTTAACTTTAGGCCGTGGCTCTGGCACCAGTTAGGCATCCGTTCTATGAGACCCTTCTGAAGGATATCTGTGTCGGATGTGTTTTCTACTATGGCGCCCGGTTGCAGTCGTCTGCAACTTTGTCGCTCATAACCCTCCTGTGTTTGCTTGTACTTCAGAAAATGAATGCCAAACAAGAGTGGAGCCAGGACTGAGCCCTGTGGGACACCACTTGGCTTGACAGGCTTTGAGTCTGACAGCAACTCCTGACCCTGTGGGTTCATCACTCAGCCAGTTTACCTTATCTTGTGATGTATGGGTTAACATTTAAGCTGATGAGTTTTTCAATGACACAGTTGGGGTGTTGTCGAAGGCCTTAGCCAGGATAAGAGGTAAGGCTGTGGTTTCCTTTCCTCATCAATAGCTTTGGTGACTGTTTGAAAAAGTCAACCAAGTTTAAAAGGCATGATCTGGTTCGCCTTTGACAAAAGCCAAACTGGGTTGGATCCAAATCTCACAAGTCCCAATGTCTTTTGTTATGAGGTCCATTATGATCTCTCCATGGCTTTGCAGATAAGGCTTGTCAAGCTAATGGGCCGACAGTCACCAGGAATTCGGTGGGCACCGCCTTTGTGAAGTGGGACCACAGTTGCGTCACGCCACTCCTGGAATGCGGTATCCGGTCCAAGACTTTGATTAAACAGCTGTCTAGCTGGGTTTAATTCCTCAATGAGTTAAGTAGACACACAGCAGAGGACACCATCAGGTCCCATGGATGCTGTGTTTTGCTTTAGAGGCAGTTCTCACTTGGGCGCTGGAGATGTTTGGAGGGCTGCAATCATTTGGTATAGATATCTCTCCTTTGGGGAGGGTGAGAAGTTTGCACTGAACCTGTCAGCCAGTATGTTGGCAATAATACCATGGATCAGTAATCTTCATCATTTTGAACTAGTTCTGAGCATATCTGGGAGTTTCCTCTGGGTTTCTAACATAGCTAAAGAAGGCCTTATGATTGTCTTTTGAGTCTTTAGCTATTTTTTCTCCTGAAATTTGCTGGATGATTTTAGCAAGAAACTCTTAGTTTTTACTTATATAGTGATCAAGGGGTCTTACCTTTTAAGGATTTTGCTCTATCTTGTAGTAGCTTCCTCCTTTTGTTGTAGAGTTTGTTTATGGCTGGGGTCCACCAGACTGGACGCTTGCCTTTGGTACAAAGAGTCTTTGTTTTGCTTGGGATTGCCTTATCCATGCAGTCCTGCAGGTGCTGGTAGAAGGCATTTGTAAGTGATTCAGCGGCTTGAGTACTGTTTTCCGCCGGCCCGGGGGCCTTAAAGGAGACCACACTAGTCTTTAGAAGTGTGAAGTCGGCTTTTGAGAAGTTCTTTACTGTGGTCTTTTATTTCAGGTCCGGGTGGGATGCGGACCTCCAGCAGATTATTTTGGGATCTGATCTCACCAGTGGGGGGTATACCGTGTTGAACATTGTGCTCCCATGTTCGTGATGATGAGATCAAGTATGTTATCTCCTCTTGGGGGGATGGTGACTAGTTGTTCCATGGCATTTGAGTTTATGAATTCCAGGAACTTTTGGGCTAGGGTGTTTGGGCTTGAGTAGTGTTCCCAGTCTATATTTGGGTAATTGAAGTCACCTAGTATGATGGGGTTTGGTGATACATTTATCCCTCTAGTCTTTTCAGGAAGGCCCTGTGAGGGTCCTGAGTTTGTGAGGGGGGCCCGTAACATGCTTCAATTTGCAGAGCAGGCTTTCCTATGGCTAATTGCCCCTGGGTGGTCTCCCAAAGCATCATGCGTTACCAGTCTTGAGGTGTGGGTGTCCTTGATGAATATGGATACCCTCCTTTCTTGGTATTTTTGATTTTGGGGCCGGAAGCATGATATGAGGTAAAACCTGATAGGCTGGGGTGCTCTCAGGAGCCTTGAACCAGGTTTCTGTCACAGCACAGACATCGATGTTCTCCATACTGAGAAGGGCCTCGAGGGGCATTTTGAGATTTAGACTTCTGGCATTGAGCAGCATTACCCTTAGTTTTTTCCTTTTTGTGTTCTAGGGTGGTAGGTTTAGAATTTGAGCCTTGCCTAAAAAGGCACTATGGGGTGGCAAGAGCCTTTGCCAATATCCGAATCCCAGGGTGACAGGTGCAAGCCGCCCGGCAGCTGGCTTGTCCAGCATGTCATCCCAGGCAGACAGATACTGGGTCCCCTTTGAATGACACCAGTGTTTAAGCCAATTGTTAAAGCTGATCATCTTATCTCTGTATTGTGGCATCATTCTTGGTGAAGGTAGGATACTGCTCAAGGTCAGGGTAATACCTGCCTGGGCTACATAATCAGAGAGCTCCCCATGTCTCTTTTATGTAGTCCAAGGAGGTGCCTCAGGTCGTTTTCACCAGCGTGGACAATGACTGAGTCATATTTGTACCTGCTGTTGAGAACCTGAGTGCTTGCTATGTGGCGGATTCTAGGGCCCCACAGCAGCTTACTGTGACCTTCTCCTTACTCAGTCTGGTGAGCGGGGCCAGTGTGTCTGACTATGGAGTCACCAATGACTAGTGTGTCTGGCATTGTGTTTGGCCTTAAGGGCTGTGACTGTTTGACACTCTGACCGTGAGGTCTATGTGTTGCAGGTGGTGTGTTCTGAGGTGGTGGTTTTTGGGTGTCTGCTTTGGTGGCCTCTGCTGTTTTGGTAGATTTTTGATCAGAGCCTCCAGTATGTCTTTGTGTGTTTATGTGTATGATTTGAGGTTGTAGTGGTACTATGTGAGACTGGATCTATAGTGTGTGTGGTAACCTTTCCCCCCTGACTGGTCTTGCCAGTCCTATGTTGAGAGAGCTCAGCCTCCAGTTTGGCCGATAGTTGCATCTCTCGCATGTATTTGTGTTTTGTGGGAGGAGGAGAGGGTTTCTGTGTACATGAGGCAATTGTAACATTGCCTCAATATTCCCAGGTTCACCAGCTGAGCAGGAGATGACACTAGCAACTGATCCCTACATGCTAGAAGGATAGACAAAAACTTTAAAAAAATTCCGGGGGGTGTGGGTGACCGAGAAATGGGGGGTTTCCTTTTGGGGTCTATTTTAAAGTCCCTATCAAGGTAATAAGTACTGTAGGAGCAAGTGCTAGGTTTAACAGATAGAGAATAGTCTACTTGAGTCAAGTAGAGATGATCTTTTGTTATAGGATACGCTGATTAGATGAGTAGTATAGGTCGAGGAAGGTAGTTTCAAGGGAAAATTTGAAGAGTGGACTTTAGGGGAATAGTTTAAACCTGCTTAACCCGGGGCTGCCCTAGTGTGCAACAGTGGCAACCCGCTAGCTTTAAAACGCAAAAACTCGTTTTTTAGCAGGGGCTGGAAAAGACAGGAAATGACCCAAAATGGCCAATAAACTACAAGTTACTGCCTTAAACCACTCCACAGAGGACAAACAGGCAGTACAGTACGTCCCACTCCCACTAGTGAGTAAAGAAACTACCCCTTGACCAAACAAGGAAAATGGAGAAAACAGGAACCAAGACAAAGCCCAGGGATCAGCAAAATCTGGTCTCTGGAACACTAGTTTTGGAAAGTATGGAAAGCAAGGATATTTTTTTTTTTTTTTCAAGTTTTTACAGGGAAGCAGAAAAAACAATAAATGCTATGATTTTCGATTAAATGCTATCAAAAGCTAGTACACTTGAGTGTATTAGCCTGTAGTTTAACTTTTAGGCAAAACTTAAACTAGCAAGTGCAGTAAACAGTTTTAGCTTATAAAAACAGTAAAAACAGTGCAAACTTTGATAAAATAAGCAGAAACAGTAGACCAAAGGCAAAAAGAGGAAAAAATCCAAGAAAAATACTTAAAATCTGGAAAGGTAGTCTTTCTTGGTCTCTGCTGCTAGAGGAACACTGCTGGCCACCACGAGGAGCTGTGCTGGGTTCTCCATATCTGGGAAAAACCCCCCAAAACCTGCTTTATAGCAGGGGCCTGGAAAAGACAGGAAATGACCCTAAATGGCCATTAAACTACTAGTTACTGCCTTAAACCACTCCTCTGTGGACAAACAGGCAGTTTAGTACTCCTACTCCCACTTAGTGAAACTACCCCTTGACCAAACAAGGAAAATGGAGAAAACAGGAACCAAGACAAAGCCCAGGGATCAGCAAAATCTGGTCTCTGGAACACTAGTTAGGAAAGTATGGAAAGCAAGGATATTTTTATTTGTTTTTTTCAAGTTTTTATACAGAAAAGCAGAAAACACAATAAATGCTATGATTTTCGATTAAATGCTATCAAAAGCTAGTACACTTGAGTGTATTAGCCTGTAGTTTAACTTTTAGGCAAAACTTAAACTAGCAAGTGCAGTAAACAGTTTTAACTTATAAACACAGTAAAAACAGTGCAAACTTTGATAAAAAACAGAAACAGTAGTCAAAGGCACAAAAAGTCGAAAAAGCCAAGAAAAATACTTAAAATCTGGAAAGGTAGTCTTTTCTGGTCTCTGCTGCTAGAGGAACACTGCTGGCCACCACGAGGAGCTGTGCTGAGTTCTCAATACCTGGAAAAGCCCGCCAAAACGCGCTTTATAGCAGGGGGCTGGAAAAGACAGGAAATGACCCAAAATGGCCAATAAACTACAAGTTACTGCCTTAAACCACTCCTCTGAGGACAAACAGGCAGTTTAGTACTCCCTACTCCCCCCAGTGAGTAAAGAAAATACCCCCTGACCAAACAAGGGAAAAGGGGAAAACAGGAACCAAAACAAAACCCCGGGGACAGCAAAAACTGGTCTCTGGAACACTAGTTTTGGAAAGTATGGAAAGAAATATTTTTTTGTTTTTTTAATTTTTTTACAGAAGCAGAAAACACAATAAATGCTATGATTTTCGATTAAATGCTATCAAAAGCTAGTACACTTGAGTGTATTAGCCTGTAGTTTAACTTTTAGGCAAAACTTAAACTAGCAAGTGCAGTAAACAGTTTTAACTTATAAACACAGAACAAACAGTGCAAACTTTGATAAAATAAGAAAACAGTAGTCGAAAGGCAAAAAAAGTGCCAAAAAAAATACTTAAAAACTCGAAAGGTAGTCTTTCTGGTCTCTGCTGCTAGAGGAACACGGCTGGCCACCACGCGGAGCTGTGCTGAGTTCTCAATAGCGGGAAAAGCCAAAACGTGCTTTATAGCAGGGGGCTGGAAAAGACAGGAAATGACCCAAAATGGCCAATAAACTACAAGTTACTGCCTTAAACCACTCCTCTGAGGACAAACAGGCAGTTCAGTACTCCCTACCCCCACTAGTAAAAGAAACCCCCTTGACCAAACAAGGAAAATGGAGAAAACAGGAACCAAGACAAAGCCCAGGGATCAGCAAAATCTGGTCTCTGGAACACTATTTTAGGAAAGTATGGAAAGCAAGGATATTTTTTTTTTTGTCTTTTCAGAAGCAGAAAACACAATAAATGCTATGATTTTCGTTTTCAAAAAGCTAGTACACTTGAGTGTATTAGCCTGTAGTTTAACTTTTAGGCAAAACTTAAACTAGCAAGTGCAGTAAACAGTTTTAACTTATAAACACAGAATAACAGTGCAAACTTTGATAAAATAAGCAGAAACAGTAGTCGAAAGGCACAAAAAGTCGAAAAAAGCCAAGAAAAATACTTAAAATCTGGAAAGGTAGTTGTTTCTGGTCTCTGCTGCTAGAGGAACACTGCTGGCCACCACGAGGAGCTGTGCTGAGTTCTCAATAGCTGGAAAAGCCCGCCAAAGCGTGCTTTATAGCAGGGGGGTGGAAAAGACAGGAAATGACCCAAAATGGCCAATAAACTACAAGTTACTGCCTTAAACCACTCCTCTGAGGACAAACGAATAGTTCAGTACTCCTACTCCCACTGGTGAGTAAAGAAACTTGCCCTGACCAAACAAAGATACGACAGGAACCAAGACAAAGCCCAGGGATCCAGCAAAATCTGGTCTCTGGAACTGGTCAGTGGAAACATATTTTTTTTTTGTTTTCAGAAGTTTTTTGAAAACACAATAAATGCTATGATTTTTGGGAGTTAAGAGTATCACTGTCAAAAGCTGGTATAGCGAGGTGGTAGCCTGTAGATCAGGCAAAATAACTTAAAACTAGCAAGTGCAGTAAACAGTTTTGCTTTTAAAATAAAACGGTGCAAACTTGATAAAGAATAAGCAGAAACAGTAGTCGAAAGGCACAATAAGTCGAAAAAGCCAAGAAAAATACTTAAAATCTGGAAAGGTAGTTTTTTCTGGTCTCTGCTGCTAGAGGAACACTGCTGGCCACCACGAGGAGCTGTGCTGAGTTCTCAATAGCTGGAAAAGCCCGCCAAAACGTGCTTTATAGCAGGGGGCTGGAAAAGACAGGAAATGACCCAAAATGGCCAATAAACTACAAGTTACTGCCTTAAACCACTCCTCTGAGGACAAACAGGCAGTTCAGTACTCCCTATCCATAGTGAGTAAAGAAACTACCCCTTGACCAAACAAGGAAAATGGAGAAAACAGGAACCAAGACAAAGCCCAGGGATCAGCAAAATCTGGTCTCTGGAACACTAGTTTAGGAAAGTATGGAAAGCAAGGATATTTTTTTTTTTTGTTTTTTTCAAGTTTTTTTACAGACAAGCAGAAAACACAATAAATGCTATGATTTTCGATTAAATGCTATCAAAAGCTAGTACACTTGAGTGTATTAGCCTGTAGTTTAACTTTTAGGCAAAACTTAAACATGCTCAATCATCAAAGTCTGGAGATTATGGATGGATGACCAAACCAAAAATGCTCTTTGGATAGCAACACTGTACTTCAAACAGGACTATAAAGATCTCAGTCAGCAGCTGTCTCTTTGGTGCCAGCTAAATATTGTCACTGCCAAAGTGAAACAAGAAGTGAGCATGCCCAACTTGATGAGTAACTCTATTAAAGGCCACCAAAATATGTTCACAATAGAAGCCTGGAAAGCCTCTTCAAATGACTTCTACAGTGACAGTATCCAGGCCCAAATTGAAGCCATTTGGTCTTACAAGTTTCCTATTGGAAGCTAAAGTAATGAATGAATGACTGATAATGGCGATATGTAAAATACCTGTAAGTAAAAGTAAACCATCAATATTACAGCTGGAAGATATGCTAACTTCATTTACCTTTACGTTATTGATTTAAGAAAAGTGGAAATGTCAACTACTCTGTTCTTTTAACTTTTCTCTAAGTCTGATGCCCCACCAATACAAAAAGTGTGGAGTAATGCCCAAGGGGAGGCACTCTACCTAGAATGCTCTGTTTAGCAGGTAACTGAATTCTTTAGAGAACTACCTCTGCTGTGAGGCAGTTTAAAACTAATTTGAAAGGGAGAAAGTGATCCAGAAATTGTTGAAGCAGGAAACCCAATGGATTGGACAAAGAAAAGGGCAGGAAAAGATTAATAGACTAACCTTTACTCTGGCCCTGTTGATCCATTTTGTGTAGCCATGACCAAACAAAACAAAGTGCACTCAAAATGTAGAGACCACTCCACATTAAGGACAATAGTAGCTCATCAATGCAAAATGCCACCCAATGCAATCAATACATTAAAGTAGCCCAAACAACATATAAGTGGTAGTTTGGAAGAAATTGATAAATGTCTTCCAAAAGGCTGTAAAGAATGTTATTGATAGTTCAACTGCCATCA
>NW_025052612.1:0-10976 GCF_019279795.1 Protopterus annectens | reverse complement strand
GTGTGAGACCTTGGGACACAGGTGGACAGTAGTCTCTCCTTTGATAATCACATTGCCACAGTGGTCAGGAAATCCTTCTACATGGCACACCTCATCACAAAAGGTTTCTCATCCAGAAAAAAAGAGGTCATTGTTCCCCTCTACTCATCACTCATTAGACTCATTATAGAGTACAACACCCCTTTTGGTATGTACCTCACAAGACATCTACAACAACTGGAAAGGCCGCAGAAATACCTCACAAAGAAGATTACTGGCCTCAAACAGATACCCTATGCAGACTGTCTCAAAAAACTCCAGCTTTACTCTATCACATATTGCCTACTCAGAGGCAACAGCAAGAACTCATTATGATGTTTGCATTTATCATCTTGTTCTCCCTTCCCTCTTGTTTTTCAGGTTCCACAGGATAAAGAGGTTCCAAATCTATCATGGACTTAATGTTTATTATTATTGTTGTTTAGTGAAATCTAAAGATTTCAGGTGGTGAGTGTCATGTTACACATGCTAGTGTATTTGCTGTTCAGCTAAGATATTGCCTTTTTTGTATTTTGTCCTAGCTGTTTTCCTGTACCCTATCTCTGTTAGCTAACAACACCCTTCTCCCCGTTTTATTCAGTGTGTGTGTGTGTTAGACTCCATTGCAGCCACATGTCTATTGCTGAAGTGTGTCAGAGCATCATTATTTGACCTATTGGAATATCATCTTGTATTAAGATCTGCACAGTTTGGAAATTAAACTATTTAAAGGTCTCCACAGGTGTCATTTCAATTGAGTCACTGTCTGCTAACGCTATATGTGTCGGTAAGTAAACTTCTCAATACATCTTGCTACAGATTAAGAGATTACACTTGCTATGCACATCCAGGGGAGGCAGAACAATCATTGTCCTAAACACTTGAAAAAAATTGCAAAGACGAATGAGCAAAATATTGTGGTACCCCCTGATAATTCTTGCAATATTAGAGAACTGGCTGCAAACCCCAATCCATAGTGTCCTACAAGTTTACTTGCTGTCGGTCTAACAAGTTACATGTCTGCTGACAGTGATATTTTTTGTGATCTTTGGGGGATCTTTACTTCTGCTCTCCACCCACATGAAAGAGGTACAGCCAATGACATACTAGGAAGATTATTATAAAACAAGAAATGAAACCACCTCTTTCTGATCATGACTGTCAAAACAACTGAATTGAAGCAAAGGGAGGAGGTTTTCTGCCTACAATAGAATGAAAAGCATCATGTAGGGGATAGACAGAGGGTTCTGACACTTTAGGTTTCAGTCCAAGAAGCTCCGTTGTTGTCGTTAGTTTAAATTACTCTTCTATTTTTGTCTTAATTTATTGTCCCAGAATTCTATGATTCTGTTTTTCTTATTCTGTATAGTTCTGTTCGCATACCATACCTTACATTTATATTTCTTTTTCTAATGAAGATTTTTATTAGTTTAACATATTTACAGTATATACACAGAAAGGAAGAAATTCAGCTTCACCATAGTGTTATGCAATGATAGGAATGCATTGAATCATCAATGTAGTCTTATACAATGAACACATTAAGAATCTTGGTATTTCAATAACAACATTTCAAGATTATCCCATCTACTAAAAGTCTTAGTACAATTTATAGATCTTATTCTGATCACTTATTTTTCAGTTTTGCATAGTATTGATGTTAAACTTAAAAATTCTTTGAACATAGGAACTGAATTCGATTTACAGGTTTTTTGTAATAACTTTTCTAGTGACTGCCAAGAGAGCCCAAAACATTTTTTGCTCTTTGGCTTTTACAGATACAGGAAGGGGAACATTCATTATTATTACTGATCTAGTTAAATAGCAATTATCAGACTATAACCCCTTAAAAAACATACTTTTCCCAATATACATTTAATTTTTCACAGTACATAGTGTGTATCCAGTCAGCTTTTACATCTTTACTACACCTCCAACAAACTGAAGAAGTCATTTTGCTAAATGTAGAGAGATTTTATAGGGAGTAACAAACATTCTGTGCATATATTTCTACATAGAAATTTTCCAGTATAAACATGAAGTTTGCTTAACTGATTTAAGTAACAAAGTTTTATTCTTACCATATATTGAGTCACTCAATCCACTACTCTCTACATAGTTCCAGAATTTTGCAATTAAATTGTTATGTATGTATAACTAACTTATATAGATTAGACAAGCTTCCTTTGTATGTCAATCTACCTTCGATATCCAAATTTGTATATTCATATAATGGGGGAATAGTGTTATGTTCCTCTTCACTCATATTATCCAGAAATTCATATAATTCCTTACTGATTGATACTATTAACTGGTTAGCAGATTCATCCAACTTATATTCTTTCATTAAATATTGTATGGACTTAGCTTTTCTTTTTTCAAAGCAATCAGATCATAATACTAATCCATTCCTTTTTATTTATTTATTTATTCATTTATTTTACATTTCTTAACTCATTTCCTCCAGTACAGCTCTTTTGAGTGTGTACCCTTAACTCCCAGTGGGTGCGGCTTGAGTCTTTAAAAAATAAAGTCATCACCTTACAGTTCTAACAAATACTCATTGACGGAGATTAAATATCAACACAATTGTGCTTGCCATCATGTATGCTTAAAAATAAAATATTGCGATACCTTATATGTAGCATGGTCTTGGAATTATTAATGCAAATATGAACAAGCAATATTTGAAGCCTAGAGGCGCAGTTGGTGGTAACTGCAGAAATGCCTAGAGGTGAACTCGGCAGTAATGAGTTAACCCGGAAATTCTGACTGGACCAGGTCCATTTTCAGTAGAGGTCTGGGGAAAAAAGTTCCGAACATTGTTACAAAAAAAGAGAAATAAAATCTATGCATTGTTGTGCAATGATCATGTAAAAAATACAACGTGGAGTTAGACATTTTACCAGACAAACACTGAAAATATATATAATATATTGGATAAAGTTAGACATTTTCCAGCAGAAACAGTCAGGAATTTACATTTAATGTGCAGGCATATAATGTTGTGACAAAAGAGAGGAGCATTCGCCCACTATGAGAAGTAGCAACTAATAGCCAGAGTTTCTGGCTGGGTTTAGTACTGTAGAGGGCTAAAGTGAGTAGCTTGGAAGTTGGAAAGAGAAGGGGGGAGATGGAAGAGTAAGGCTTAAGTGATACAAGGGCAAACCAGGTATTTAGTAGATGTGTTTTGAGGAAGTTTTTGAATTGTGAGGTAGTAGAGGCAGTGGCCAGAGAATGGAGAAGGGAATTCCACTTTTAAGTAATGGTGTGGGAATAGAATGCTTTTCCTTCAGTATTGTTTGTCATGGTGATGCAGAGGAGAGATTTTTCACTAGATCGGAGATGCTGATTTGCAGTGTAGTGGGTAAGAAGATTGGATATTGATGGTGTTTTTTCAGGGTACTTGAGGATGTTATATGCAGTAACTAGTTGGTGGTAGTTAAGTAGCTGAGGTAACTCAAGCCATTTTAGTTCTTTTAGTGCAGTACAGTGATGAGTTTTATAAGTGGAGTTTGAAGCAAACTTGTCTGTCTTATTGTAACAGTATTCTAGTTTGTCTAGGTCAGTTTTTCTAATATGGGTAAAAATAGGTGCTGCGTACAGTAGCGTGGACTCTGGGCAAGAATCACTCTTGCTTGATGTGAGAGAAAGTTTTTGTGCCTATATAGTGTGCCCATTTTTTTGTGAACCAGTTTGATGGTTTGAGATATATGGATATCAAAGTGAAGATTATTGTCAATTTCAATACCAAGAAGTTTGGTGTGGTCAGAAGGGGAGATGGTAGTGCCATTTTTAGATGTGATGGAGAAGAAGAGGGGAGCTTTTGATTTATTATTTGAAAATAGTAGTAGTTTTGTTTTATTGGGGTGTACGATTAGTTGGATACCTGAGATCCATTTTTCTACAGAGTTAAAGGTTTCCTGGGTAAGTTCCTGTAGAATGGTGGGAGATGGGGCAGTGCAGATCAGGGATAAATCATCTGTGTATTGAATAAGTGTGGCATGCTGGGTTGAGCTATTAAGGCTATTTGTGAAAATAGAAAAGAGAAGTGGGCCCAGTATAGAGCCTTGTGGGACTCCTATGCTAGTTGGAAGTTGAGGGGATAGTGCTCCTTGCCATTGGACAGATTGATGCCTGTCAGATAGGTAGCTTCTGAATCAGGCTATGGTAGATGGGGCGAAAGATAGTGAGGCTAGAGAATCTAGCAGAATGGAGTGAGAGACCATGTCAAATGCCTTTGAGAGGTCCAAGAAAATGGCAGATCTATATTTGTTGTTCCTGTGGAAGTTAACTAGATTAGAGAAGGAAAGAAGAGCAGTGGTTGTGCTGTGATGTGGGCAGAAATCATGTTGTGTGGTAGAGAGGAGCTGATGTGTGTTCAGGAATTTCATGACTTGCAAGTGGATGCATTTCTCTAGACATTTAGATGACAGTGGGTCGTTATTTTGAGAAGTCATAGGAGTTACCCCCATTAAGAAGAGGAATAAAGTAAGATACTTTGTAAAGTTTGGGAATATAGGATTCCTGTATGGAGCGGTTGATTAGGATGGAGATGGGGTATGATAGAAAGTCAGTGGCCATTTTTAGGAAGGTAGCAGGTAAGTTATCAGTCGCAAGGGTGGTTGGTTTAAGTTTTAGAAGGAGTTTCTGTTAGATATTATGAATATAAGGCTGAAATTAATTCTGTTGTAAATATGCTGAAAGAAAAAGTTTGCTTGAATATATGTATAGAGTTTACAATGTGCATTCATACTATATGTATAACAGACAGGCTTCTCTTCACAGCATCAGAAAATGCCTAACAAAGCAATACTGGAAAACAAGCATTACATGATTTTCTCATGTTTGTAGAACAAATATCTATTAACAGACATCCTTTTTTATAAATTCAGCAATACGTGATGTTTTTCCAGTAGGAACAGCTTATACAGATGTTTCCTTTCAGAATGGCATCCTCACATCAGCAAAAGTGCTTAAATCACAAAAGGACAACAGAAAAGTCTAAAAACAGACATTATGTGACTTCCCATAGAAGGCCAGCAAAATATACCAAGAGGAAATAATCTCTTTTGTGCGTGACTAGTTCTGTATATAGCTATTGTAGTAATTCAGTTATGTGAGAGAAGGACAGAGAGAGGTATTTTGTAGAAGTCATCATTCATATCTGTAATGAAGGAAAACTTTGTAAATATATGCTACAAATCTGACAGACTACGTGTGGTTTGTTATAAAATAAGTTATCTGTAACTGTGCTTATAGCTGCAAAATATATTTCTTTATCAGTGTGCAATTTGAAAGGCTTGGTGCTTTAAACAGACTACAGATGGAGTCATGCAGAGCTATGTGTCTCTGATTCAGCAGTAAACAGCACAGCAAGACTGTGTGTCTTAAGAAGACTTCAAATCCCACAGCAAGCAAGTATGCAGTAAGTAGCTCAATATAATTTTTTAATGGTGACCCTTTGACAACGTTCCTAGCCTGTATCCAAAAACAGGGGGAGTGAATGGGCAATGTCACTCCTGTAAAAGCACAGTAACGTTTATGTGAAGTACTTCAGATTTCTACAGTTTTCAACAGTTTGTAGCAATACAGTTTAATAGACGTCTAAATCAGGTGAGACTGCATTGCAAGAAGATGGAGCAGTTCCATAAATTCTCCAGAAAAGGTACAAGACGAAGTTGTAAGACTGAATCTGCCAGTTTTGCTGTACCAACTTCACAAGTGACTACAGAAACTTTTCAACCATCTACAGTAAAGCAGCTTGGCCATCTGCCTGTCTGTTGACTGGTATGAAAATTATTCTGTGTTACATACAGTATGAATGCCATAGAGGTAATAATAATAACAGAATAAATGTATATACAGCATATTATAGGTTCATAGGTTCATACTAGGCTATCTGCCCTGGGGCAATTATAAGCCTAGCCTGATTCTGTATGGCTTACGCCACCCCTTGATTTGAGTATATAGGTTCATAGGTTCATACTAGGCTATCTGCCCTGGGGCAATTATAAGCCTAGCCAGATTCTGTATGGCTTAATTACAAATTTAAAACCTTATTAGGGCAAGTTAATAGTAAGGCATTATGCAAATGGATTGCAATTTGATAGTAAGGCATTATGCAAATGGATTATAATATTTGACTGGTATCTGAAATAAAATCATGTGTGGTATAAAAATGTTTATTGTGTGTACAATGTCATAAAAATACAGTGCATGACATTACCCAAAGGTTAGACTGTACAGACAAAAATTGTAAATGTAAAGAACCAAGAAAAGTTAATATGTTGACATTATATTCAAATGTTAGACAGTAATGTTCTGTCACCAGATGTAAAAGGTTTATTTCAGAGTTGCAACAACAGTCAAATCAGTTACTGATAGAAACTCTAGTACATTTTGTTACAAAGAAATGTAATAAACTTCTAAAAGACAGACACAATGAGTTCAGGAAGCTTAGACAAGTTATACACACATCTTTTCAAAAGTGCATAGGAGTTTCAAATTCAGCAGAACAGCTTACTAAAGAATGTCAGAAAGACCATGCAACATCACAGGAAATTCAACAGCAGTTGCAGGATAAAGGAAATAAATTAGCTCAACTGACAAAGACTGGGAATTTCCTGCATACACAGTTAATCTGTGCAAAAGAAATATATTTTATAATATGTTTATGTTTTGAAAATGGTTAAGCATGCATGCTAGGATGGTAGGGACATGACATGCTTGTATAAAGATATATATATATATATATATATATATATATATATATATATATATATATATATATACACAAGACAGACATGCATGTGTGTTCTTTTCATCTATAGTACATTTGTTTACAATGCACAAAAGCAAAAGGCAGACAACAGCAAATATAAACAAACATATGTTATAATTGTATAGTAACACCAAACAGTTAAAGTTCTGAATTTTAAAAATAAATAAAATCACAGATGGTATTAGTCAAACAGTTTTTGTAAAATTAATGGCAGGACAATTAAATAGATAAATAAATAAAAAATACTGAAATCCATGTAAGGTAATTGTAAAATAATGTCTATTTATGTTGTATAAATGCATAGTTATGCAACTCACAATCACATTAAAGGAAAAAATGCCAAAATAATTAATTATAGTTTATAGAGTATAAAATGTGAGCTCAGACCTTCCTAGACTGAATGAATAGTTACAGGAAATGCTGGAAAGAAAAAATAAACAACAAGGGTCTGAAATAAAGCTACAGAAAAAATAAACAACAAGGGTCTGAAATAAAGCTACAGAAAAAATAAACAACAAGGGTCTGAAATAAAGCTGCAGAAAAAATAAACAACAAGTGTCTGAAATAAAGCTACAGAAAAAAATAAACAACAAGGGTCTGAAATAAAGCTACAGAAAAAATAAACAACAAGGGTCTAAAATAAAGCTAGAGGAAAAAATATCTCATTCCTTCTTGACAATACTCTTTTATGGGGGGGGGGGGACAGGTATTAGTGTATTAGAAATACTGGTAAACTGGATTAAACCTGACAGGATAAGATATTTTACAAGTTGTTAATAGCTATCATAATGGTTATTATTGTATTGTTTAGAATTAAATTGAATTTATAACCTGTTAAATTGTAAATCTATACAAGAGATGGTTTAAAAAACAAGAGATGATTTAAAATTACTTTATTAAAGTTATACAAGAGAGAATAAAGATATGCAAAACGCATAAATGTTTCTAATAGCAAGAATGGTCACTATTTCAATATGTTTTTGACAAAACAATGTTGGTATAAAAAAGCATGAATATTTTTAATTGCTGAGTATGTAGTTTAAAATAACATGACATATGCATTTGGTGCCAGTTCCACTAGATATTTCTAAAGAGACATAAACATTTTCCAAGATTTTGCTCAATATTAATGTTATTAAATTTGTAAGATTAGACTAAATGTACTTTACAGTCTTTGTATGTACAAATGTAGAAAATTTCAGTACAAATGATAGTCTTTGTATGTACAAATGCAGAAAAATTCAGTACAAATGAAATTAATGTCTAGTAATGAATATGTGTGAAAAAAACATATTTAAAGAAAACAATGGGTCCAGGATACCTACTAGATTGAAATGCATAAATAGCAAACAGTCTGTGTAAATACATACTGATCAGGATAGATTGTAATAAGTTCAAAAGTAATTTGTCAAATTGTAATATCACTGGTTTTACCCCAGTAAAATAATTGCTTTCAAATATTTATTATCTAAGCCAAGTTCAATATTTTACCAAGATGTTACTGAGCAGTTCAGAGACATGAACACAATGTGATGGTTAAAATGACATTAAAACTGTATATTTTCAGCAGTGTATAAATGCTAGCAGTAGCACATAGTTATTGTCTCTTATAGTTAATTCAACAGTTGCAAAGAGTTAATGAAACAATTCTAAGTCATAAATTAAATTCTGTGATTGCAAAAGAATAAATTAATCAAGTAAAATTAAAACAGACACAGCTCATAACTAATAAAATATTTTCAAAGAATGGTCTGCAAAAAAAAAGTTTTAAATACATTCAGTTTTGTAGTAATACTTAATATAACTGTATTAACTATGTAAAATTGCATTTTGACTTGTATCAAAAAGACTAAAGGTTTTGTTTCTTAATGTGTTTTTATATAGAATGTTTTGAGTATGTTTAAAAACAGAGGGAATTGTTAGATATTATGAATATAAGGCTGAAATTAATTCTGTTGTAAATATGCTGAAAGAAAAAGTTTGCTTGAATATATGTATAGAGTTTACAATGTGCATTCATACTATATGTATAACAGACAGGCTTCTCTTCACAGCATCAGAAAATGCCTAACAAAGCAATACTGGAAAACAAGCATTACATGATTTTCTCATGTTTGTAGAACAAATATCTATTAACAGACATCCTTTTTTATAAATTCAGCAATACGTGATGTTTTTCCAGTAGGAACAGCTTATACAGATGTTTCCTTTCAGAATGGCATCCTCACATCAGCAAAAGTGCTTAAATCACAAAAGGACAATAGAAAAGTCTAAAAACAGACATTATGTGACTTCCCATAGAAGGCCAGAAAAATATACCAAGAGGAAATAATCTCTTGTGTGCATGACTAGCTCTGTATATAGCTATTGTAGTAATTCAGTTATGTGAGAGAAGGACAGAGAGGTATTTTGTAGAAGTCATCATTCATATCTGTAATGAAGGAAAACTTTGTAAATATATGCTACAAATCTGACAGACTACATGTGGTTTGTTATAAAATAAGTTATCTGTAACTGTGCTTATAGCTGCAAAATATATTTCTTTATCAGTGTGCAATTTGAAAGGCTTGGTGCTTTAAACAGACTACAGATGGAGTCATGCAGAGCTATGTGTCTCTGATTCAGCAGTAAACAGCACAGCAAGACTGTGTGTCTTAAGAAGACTTCAAATCCCACAGCAAGCAAGTAAGCAGTAAGCAGCTCAATATAATTTTTCAGTTTCTTAATTATAGAGGTGGGAACAGGTGATAGAGTAAAGGAGGGAATCCTTTCAGATTGATCAGATTGGGTATGTGATGGGCTATGATTGGTTAGCTGACTGGATAGAGCTAGGATGGATTTTGTGAAGTGGTGGTTAAATTGAATGGTTATGTCTAAAGTACTATCTGTAGAGTTTTGAGCTGGAGTAGCAGTTTTGTCTGGTTTTAGTAAGGAATTAATAGAATGCCAGAATTTTTGCGGATTTTTTGAGTAATGGTTTTGGGTACTGAGGAAGTAGTTTTGTTTATTTTGTTTGGTTTGAGCCTTGGCCTGATTTCTAAGCTGTTGGTAGTTTTGTTGGAGCTGGTGGTGTTTTCACTCTTCCAGATTTTCCAGGCTTTATCTGTGGCTTTTAGTAGGCCTCTAGTGTCCTCACTTAGCCAAGGTGCATAGTTAGCTTTCACTCTAATTTCCTAATGGGGGCGAATCAGTTAAGAATGTTAGTAAAAGTAGTATTAAAGTAGTTTACTGCCTGGTCTAATCCAAGGGCTCGTAGTGGTTCCCAGTTACAGTGGCTGAGAACAGTATTGAGGTAAGGTAGGGAAAGGTTGCGGTCATCTCATATTAGTTTATAAACAATGGGTTTGAGTAGGTCGGAGTGTTTGCATAGTAGGTATGTGGGGAGGTGGTCACTGAGACCATCTGGGAGGCAACCTATCTGGTAGTTTTGTTTGGAGTAGTTGATCAGAGTCCAGTCAAGAATAGATTTTTTTTTATCTTTTCTAGTGGGCTGTTCAGTGAGTTGAGAGAACCCATATAGATTAATATGGTTCTTGGAGTTATTGGATTCACAAGCTATCCAGTCGGTATTTAGGTCACCTAATAGGATAGTTTCTTGTGGTAGGTTATCATTTTTGTCCAGTGTAGGATTTCTTCTATTATGAGAGAGTTGTTATCTGGGAGTATATAGCAGCAAAGAATATTGATTTTCTTTATGCTATTTATGGAAAGGACAGTAAACAGGGTTTTAGCATTTTGAAATTTGGGTGGTGTGGTCAGGAGGAGGTGGAGGTTCAGTGTGTTCTGAAGAGAATGGCAACCCCACCTCCTATTCTGCCTATTCTACCCAATGTTAAGGTATGAGTTCAATATTCAATTCTTGGCTTTTTAGGATACTATAAGCATGAAGTTACTGTTTCTTCCATTTTCTTTAAAAGTTATTAGTCAGGTATCACCCTCCCTGCAGTCAAGTTGGTTTCCTCCTGGTGCTTCAGTTTCCTTCCACATTCCAAAGCCATGCAGTAGGTAGATTGGACACTCTAAATTGGCCATAGGTGAAAGTGTGCATGTGAGTGAGTGGTATGAATGAACTACCACTGCAGAGCTAGTGTTCATTCATTTGCAGTTTTGGCAAAGTTGTCTCGACATTTAATAATTCGGTTAAGTAGGTTTTCATTGTTATGAAGTAGACTCT
>NW_025052611.1:0-8645 GCF_019279795.1 Protopterus annectens | reverse complement strand
TTTTAATGTTTAGACCCTTAAAATGTTTTTTTGAACTTAAATGTTTAATTTTTGGAACCTTAAAAGGATTGTTTACATTAATGATCTTTCGGTTATGGAACCTTACCAAAAATTTGTTTGAACTTAAACAACTTTTTACTAGACCCTTCCCAAGGAATTTTTTGATCTTAAATGTTAATTTTACTAAGATTTCCCAAGGTTTTTTGAACTTAAATTTATTTTACATTTAGGGAACCCTTACAAAGTTTTTTTGAACTTAAATTTTTAATTTTTTTACTAGACCCTTCCCGAGATTTTTAACTTTAAATGATTTTTTAATGTTTTAATTTCCCGAGATTTTTTTTTAATGATTTTACATTTTAGGGAACCCTTCCCAAGTAATTGTTTTTAACATTAATCTTTAAGGGTTCTAATTTCCCGAGATTTTTAAAATTTAAATGATCTTTAATGTTTACGGGGTTTTACCAAAGTTGTTTTGATTTAATACTTTTAATTTTTACGGGGTTTCCCCAAAGATTTTTAACATTAATGATTTTACATTTACTAATTTCCCGAGATTTTTTAACTTTAAATGATCATTAATGTTTACGGGGAATTTTCCAAAATGTTTTGATTTTAATAATTTTACATGTTTACTGGAGATCCTTACCAATGATTGATTTATTAATAAAATTTTACATGTTTACTAGACCCTTTAAAATAGATTGATTTGATACATTAATGATGTTTACTTTTACTGGAGACCCTTTAAAAGAATTGATTTGATACATTAATGATCATTTACATTTTTACTGGAGTTTTCCCCAAGAGATTGATTTGATACATTAATGATCTTTACAGGGTTACGGGAAATCCTTACCAAGAGATTGATTTGATACATTAATGATTTTACGTTTTGGAGATCCTTACCAAAGATTGATTTGATACATTAATGATCATTTACAGGGTTACTGGAGATCCTTACCAAGTAGATTGATTTGATACATTAATGATCATTTACATGTTTACTAGATCCTTACCAAGAGATTGATTTGATACATTAATGATCTTTAAATGTTTACGGGAGATCCTTACCAAGAGATTGATTTAAAATTTAATGATAGTTTACGGGTTTACAGTTTTTAAAAATGTTTAACTTAAGATCTTTCAGTTTATGGAACCTTAAAGTAATTTTTTTGAACTTAAATGTTTAATTTTTTACTAGACCCTTCCCAAGTTTTGAGATCTTAAGAAATGTTACTAGACCCTTCCCAAGTAGAGATTTATTTTAAATGATCTTTTAATGTTTACTGGAGACCTTCCAAGAATTGATTTGATACATTAATGATCTTTACAGGGTTACTGGAGACCCTTTACCAAGTAGATGATTTGATACATTAATGATCTTTACAACTGGAGATCCTTACCAAGAGATTGATTTGATACATTAATGATTTTACATGTTTACTGGAGATCCTTCCCAAAATAGATTGATTTGATACATTAATGATCATTTACGTTTACTGGAGATCCTTACCAAGAGATTGATTTGATACATTAATAAATTTTACAGGGTTACTGGAATCCTTCCCAAAGAGATTGATTTGATACATTAATGATATTTACATTTTTGGGAGATCCTTAAAGTAGATTGATTTGATACATTAATGATATTTACATGTTTACTGGAGATCCTTACCAAGTAGATTGATTTGATACATTAATGATCTTTACAGGGTTACTGGAGATCCTTACCAAGTAGATTGATTTGATACATTAATGATCATTTACTTTTTACCCAAAGTAGATTGATTTGATACATTAATGATTTTAAATGTTACTGGAGATCCTTACCAAGTAGACTGATTTGATACATTAATGATCGTTTACATGTTTACAGGAGATCCTTACCAAGCAGATTGATTTGATACATTAATGATCATTTACATGGTTACTGGAGATCCTTACCAAATAGACTGATTTGATACATTAATGATCATTTACACGTTTACTGGAGATGCTTACCAAGCAGATTGATTTGATGCATTAATGATTGCTTACATGTTTACTGGACATCCTTACCATGCAGATTGATTTGATACATTAATGATAGTTTACATGGTTACTGGAGATCCTTACCAAGTAGATTGATTTGATACATTAATGATCGTTTACATGGTTACTGGAGATCCTTAACAAGTAGACTGATTTGATAAATTAATGATCGTTTACATGTTTATTGGAGATCCTTTCCAAGCAGATTGATTTGATACATTAATGATCGTTTACATGGTTACTGGAGATCCTTACCAAGTAGATTGATTTGATACATTAATTATCGTTTACATGGTTACTGGAGATCCTTACCAAGTAGATTGATTTGATACATTTATGATCGTTTACATTGTTACTGGAGATCCTTACCAAGTAGACTGATTTGATACATTAATGATCGTTTACATGTTTACTGGAGATCTTTACCAAGCAGATTGATTTGATGCATTAATGATACTTTTACATGTTTAATGGAGATCCTTACCAAGTAGATTGATTTGATACATTAATGATCATTTACATGGTTACTGGAGATCGTTACCAAGTAGACTGATTTGATACATTAATGATCATTTATAAGGTTACTGGAGATCCTTACCATGTAGATTGATTTGATACATTAATGATCATTTACATGGTTACTGGAGATCCTTACCAAGTAGATTGATTTGATACATTAATATCGTTTACTTGGTTACTGGAGATCCTTACCAAGTAGATTGATTTGATACAATAATGATCCTTTACATGGTTACTGGAGATCCTTACCAAGTAGACTGATTTGATACATTAATGATCATTTACATGGTTACTGGAGATCCTTACCAAGCAGATTGATTTGATACATTAATGATCGTTTACATGTTTACTGGAGATCCTTACCAAATTGATTGATTTGATACATTAATGATCATTTACATGTTTACTGGAGATCCTTACCAAGTTGATTGATTTGATACATTAATGATCATTTACATGTTTACTGGAGTTCCTTACCAAGTAGACTGATTTGATACATTAATGATCGTTTACATGTTTACTGGAGATCCTTACCAAGCAGATTGATTTGATACATTAATGATAGTTTACATGTTTACTGGAGATCCTTACCAAGCAGATTAATTTGATACATTAATGATCATTTACATGTTTACTGGAGATCCTTACCAATTCGATTGATTTGATACATTAATGATCGTTTACATGGTTACTGGAGATCCTTCCCAAGTAGATTGATTTGATACATTAATGATCGTTTACAAGGTTACTGGAGATCCTTACCAAGTAGACTGATTTGATACATTAATGATCATTTACATGTTTACAGGAGATCCTTACCAAGCAGATTGGATACATTAATGATCGTTTACATGGTTACTGGAGATCCTTACCAAATAGACTGATTTGATACATTAATGATCATTTACACCTTTACTGGAGATGCTTACCAAGCAGATTGATTTGATGCATTAATGATTGCTTACATGTTTACTGGATATCCTTACCATGCAGATTGATTTGATACATTAATGATAGTTTACATGGTTACTGGAGATCCTTACCAAGTAGATTGATTTGATACATTAATGATAGTTTACATGGTTACTGGAGATCCTTACCAAGTAGATTGATTTGATACATTAATGATCATTTACATGTATACTGAAGATCCTTATGAAGTAGACTGATTTGATACATTAATGATCGTTTACATGGTTACTGGAGATCCTTAACAAGTAGACTGATTTGATACATTAATGATCGTTTACATGTTTATTGGAGATCCTTTCCAAGCAGATTGATTTGATACATTAATGATCAATTACATTACCAAGTAGATTGATTTGATACATTAATGATCGTTTATATGGTTACTGGAGATCCTTACCAAGTAGACTGATTTGATACATTAATGATCGTTTACATGTTTACTGGAGATCCTTACCAAGCAGATTGATTTGATACATTAATGATACTTTTACATGTTTAATGGAGATCCTTACCAAGTAGATTGATTTGATACATTAATGATCATTTACATGGTTACTGGAGATCGTTACCAAGTAGACTGATTTGATACATTAATGATCATTTATATGGTTACTGGAGATCCTTACCATGTAGATTGATTTGATACATTAATGATCGTTTACATGGTTATTGGAGAACCTTACCAAGTAGATTGATTTGATACATTAATATCGTTTACTTGGTTACTGAAGATCCTTACCAAGTAGATTGATTTGATACAATAATGATCCTTTACATGGTTACTGGAGATCCTTACCAAGTAGACTGATTTGATACATTAATGATCATTTACATGGTTACTGGAGATCCTTACCAAGCAGATTGATTTGATACATTAATGATCATTTACTGGAGATCCTTAAGTTGATGGTTACATGTTTACTGGAGATCCTTACCAAGATTGATTTGATACATTAATGATCATTTACATGTTTACTAGTTCCTTAGAGTGATTTGATACATTAATGATTGTTTACATGTTTACTGGAGATCCTTACCAAGCAGATTGATTTGATACATTAATGATAGTTTACATGTTTACTGGAGATCCTTACCAAGCAGATTAATTTGATACATTAATGATCATTTACATGTTTACTGGAGATCCTTACCAATTCGATTGATTTGATACATTAATGATCGTTTACATGGTTACTGGAGATCCTTCCCAAGTAGATTGATTTGATACATTATTGATCTTACTGGAGATCCTTACCAAGTAGACTGATTTGATACATTAATGATCATTTACATGTTTACAGGAGATCCTTACCAAGCAGATTGGATACATTAATGATCGTTTACATGGTTACTGGAGATCCTTACCATATAGACTGATTTGATACATTAATGATCATTTACACCTTTACTGGAGATGCTTACCAAGCAGATTGATTTGATGCATTAATGATTGCTGGATATCCTTACCATGCAGATTGATTTGATACATTAATGATAGTTTACATGGTTACTGGAGATCCTTACCAAGTAGATTGATTTGATACATTAATGATCATTTACATGTATACTGAAGATCCTTATGAAGTAGACTGATTTGATACATTAATGATCGTTTACATGGTTACTGGAGATCCTTAACAAGTAGACTGATTTGATACATTAATGATCGTTTACATGTTTATTGGAGATCCTTTCCAAGCAGATTGATTTGATACATTAATGATCATTTACATGGTTACTGGAGATTCTTACCAAGTAGTTTGATTTGATACATTAATTATCGTTAACTTGGTTACTGAAGATCCTTACCAAGTAGATTGATTTGATGCAATAATGATCCTTTACATGGTTACTGGAGATCCTTACCAAGTAGACTGATTTGATACATTAATGATCGTTACATCTGAGATCCTTACCAAGCAGATTGATTTGATACATTAATGATCGTTTACATGTTTTCTGGAGATCCTTACCAAGTTGATTGATTTGATACATTAATGATCATTTACATGGTTACTGGAGATCCTTACCAATTCGATTGATTTGATACATTAATGATCGTTTACATGGTTACTGGAGATCCTTCCCAAGTAGATTGATTTGATACATTATTGATCGTTTTCAAGGTTACTGGAGATCCTAACCAAGTAGACTGATTTGATACATTAATGATCATTTACATGTTTACAGGAGATCCTTACCAAGCAGATTGATTTGATACATTAATGATCATTTACATGGTTACTGGAGATCCTTACCAAATAGACTGATTTGATACATTAATGATCATTTACACGTTTACTGGAGATGCTTACCAAGCAGATTGATTTGTTTACTGGATACATTTATGAATGTTTACTGGAGATCCTTACCAAGTAGATTGATTTGATACATTAATGATCATTTACATGTATACTGAAGATCCTTATGAAGTAGACTGATTTGATACATTAATGATCGTTTACATGGTTACTGGAGATCCTTAACAAGTAGACTGATTTGATACATTAATGATCGTTTACATGTTTATTGGAGATCCTTTCCAAGCAGATTGATTTGATACATTAATGATCATTTACATGGTTACTGGAGATCCTTACCAAGTAGATTGATTTGATACATTAATTATCGTTTACATGGTTACTGGAGATCCTTACCAAGTAGATTGATTTGATACATTAATGATCGTTTACATGGTTACTGGAGATCCTTACCAAGTAGACTGATTTGATACATTAATGATCGTTTACATGTTTACTGGAGATCGTTACCAAGTAGACTGATTTGATACATTAATGATCATTTATATGGTTACTGGAGATCCTTACCATGTAGATTGATTTGATACATTAATGATCATTTACATGGTTACTGGAGATCCTTACCAAGTAGATTGATTTGATACATTAATATCGTTTACTTGGTTACTGAAGATCCTTACCAAGTAGATTGATTTGATACAATAATGATCCTTTACATGGTTACTGGAGATCCTTACCAAGTAGACTGATTTGATACATTAATGATCGTTTACATGGTTACTGGAGATCCTTACCAAGCAGATTGATTTGATACATTAATGATTGTTTACATGTTTACTGGAGATCCTTACCAAGTTGATTGATTTGATACATTAATGATCATTTACATGTTTACTGGAGATTGATTGATTTGATACATTAATGATCATTTACATGTTTACTGGAGTTCCTTACCAAGTAGATTGATTTGATACATTAATGATCATTTACAAGGTTACTGGAGATCCTTTCCAAGTAGACTGATTTGATACATTAATGATTGTTTACATGTTTACTGGAGATCCTTACCAAGCAGATTGATTGGATACATTAATGATCGTTTACATGGTTACTGGAGATCCTTACCAAATAGACTGATTTGATACATTAATGATCATTTACTGGAGATGCTTACCAAGCAGATTGATTTGATGCATTAATGATTGCTTACATGTTTACTGGATATCCTTACCATGCAGATTGATTTGATACATTAATGATAGTTTACATGGTTACTGGAGATCCTTACCAAGTAGATTGATTTGATACATTAATGATCATTTACATGTTTACTGGAGATCCTTACCAAGTAGATTGATTTGATACATTAATGACCGTTTAGATGTTTACTGGAGATCCTTACCAAGTAGACTGATTTGATACATTAATGATCATTTACATGTTTACTGGAGATCCTTACCAAGTAGATTGATTTGATACATTAATGATCGTTTACATGGTTACTGGAGATCCTTACCAAGTAGACTGATTTGATACATTAATGATCGTTTACATGTTTACTGGAGATCCTTACCAAGCAGATTGACTTGATACATTAATGATACTTTTACATGTTTAATGGAAATCCTTACCAAGTAGATTGATTTGATACATTAATATCGTTTACATGGTTACTGGAGATCCTTACCAAGTAGACTGATTTGATACAATAATGATCAATTACATGGTTACTGGATATCCTTACCAAGTAGACTGATTTGATACATTAATGATCATTTAAATGTTTACTGGAGTTCCTTACCAATTAGACAGATTTGATACATTAATGATCGTTTACATGTTTACTGGAGATCCTTACCAAGCAGATTGATTTGATACATTAATGATAGTTTATATGTTTACTGGATTTCCTTACCAAGTAGATTGATTTCATACATTAATGATCATTTACATGGTTACTGGAGATCCTTACCAAGTAGAATGATTTGATACATTAATGATCATTTAATGTTTACTGGAGATCCTTACCAAGCAGATTCATTTGATAAATTAATGATCATTTACATGTTTACTGGAGATCCTTACCAAGCAGATTGATTTGATACATTAATGATCATTTACATGGTTACTGGAGATCCTTACCAAGTAGACTGATTTGATACATTAAGGATCTTTACATGTTACTGGAGATCCTTACCAAGTAGATTGATTTGATACATTAATGATCTTTACATGGTTACTGGAGATCCTTCCCAAAGTAGATTGATTTGATACATTAATGATCTTTACATTTTTACGGGAAACCCCCTTTGATTGATTTGATACATTAATGATTTTACAAGGAATCCCCAAGAGATTGATTTGATACATTAATGATCTTTACAGGGTTACTGGAGATCCTTACCAAGTAGATTGATTTGATACATTAATGATCTTTACATGTTTACTGGAGATCCTTACCAAGTAGATTGATTTGATACATTAATGATTTTTACATGTTTACTGGAGATCCTTCCCAAAGTTGATTTGATACATTAATGATATTTACATGTTTACTGGAGATCCTTGAGATTGATTTGATACATTAATGATCTTTACATGTTTACTGGAGATCCTTACCAAGTAGATTGATTTGATACATTAATGATCGTTTACATGTTTACGGGAGATCCTTCCAAGTAGATTGATTTGATACATTAATGATCTTTACATTTTTACTGGAGATCCTTACCAAGAATTGATTTAAACAAAAATTTTTTAATTTAATTTTAAAGTTGATTTGATACATTAATGATCTTTACATTTTTACGGAATTTCCCAATTAGATTGATTTGATACATTAATGAACATTTACTGGAG
>NW_025052610.1:0-10223 GCF_019279795.1 Protopterus annectens | reverse complement strand
CATCAACTGCCAGGTCATGTGCAATGCCCAGGGCATTATCATGGAGGGGCTGGCAGCCCTTATCATGACTCCCACATCTGGCATGCCTCACAGCTGTATCAGGTATTTGCCAGGGGGGACATCCCATATGGCCACCTGGTGGGGGATGCTGGCTATGCACTGGAACCGTGGATGATGACTCCCATCAGAAATGCACACACACCCATGCAGGAATGCCATAATGAGGCACATGCACAAACCAGAATCATCATAGAGCATGTGTTTGGGATGCTGAAATCATGGTTCCATTGCTTGGACATATCTGGTGGAGCCTTGCAGTACTCTCCAGGCATGTGTGCCCACATCTTCATAGTATGTGCCATGCTACACAATATGATCCTGTGGAAACAGCTGCAGCAGGGACAGAATGGTGAAGGCCCTCACAGCCCACCACCTTTGTCAAGGGCCCCACAGGCACAGAGGACTCAGACCAGAACACCCTGGCCAGCCCCAGTAGGCAGATGAGGCATGCCCAGTATGCCCATGCCTTGGCAAAGGGGGAATGATAGCACACACTGACAGTGTAGGCACCTAGGACTGACACCTTTCTCCACCTGCACACACAGTAAAATGGATGGCACACACAAGACACCTGTAAATTGTCATGTATAGGGTCTACTGTGTGCATCCAACATAGGCAGCCCTCAACTATTGTACACACAACTGCCATTGGCACAAGGTAAGTCAAACCTGAACAGTAAATTAAGCTATCAGCATGTGCGATACTGTATGTATAGGTTCATAGGTACATAGGTAGGTACTTGCCTAACTGCCCAAGGCCATTCATAAGCCTAGCCAAAATGTGTCTGCTTTGCCACCCCATTGATTCTAACTGCCCCTCTGGGGAAACAGACCCAAATTTGCAGGATCCCTGGGTGTACCCACTGTTCCCCACCCACTTTTCAAGGTTCTCTGGAGTGTTAGTGAGGGCTCATAATGAAATTTAGGGATTTTGTTCCAAAGCATGGGATTTCCCGTGACAGGAATCTGTCCTCCAGCATCTTCCAGTTATGGTTGTGGCAAGGTTAGCTCATTACAGTGTGTGGCTCACTGTGACATGGATTCCCATAGGTGGAGCATATCCATTAAGCCTCTTGGAAAAATTTGTTGGCCAGCAAATATCATCTCTGAGTAAACGAGATGCCACTGAGAAAAGAAAGGAGTTTTTTCAGTCTGGCGCATAGGACAATGTTTGAGGCCATTAATCCCTTGGTGGTACTTGTGGCCTTCCAGCTGTTGGATATGTCTTCTGAGGTACATCCCCAAAAAGGGTTATTATACCATGATGGGATTTATGAGTGATGAGTAAAGGGGCACAAAAACCTCAGTTGTCTAGATTCAAACCCTTTAGTAATCAGATGGCCTACATAGAAGGATGTCCTAAACTACAGATATGATTGTCAAAGGAGAGATCACTATCTAATTAGTCCCCAATACCCATTACATTATCTGAATTAAGTGGCTGCCACTCATGTGTTAATATGTGGTGTTGTTTCCCCAAAAAGGAATGACCATGCAGTTTTGTGGCCTTTAGCTGGAGGCCATGACTTGACACCCTGTGTTGGTTTTATGTGAGGCCCCTTGAAGGAGTCTGTGCAGCTGGACTGTCAGTTATGGCTCCCAGTTGCAGTAATTCCAAACATGGCCTGCTGTAGTCCACCTGTGTTTGCCTGACCTCTGAGAAGTATATGGCCCAAAAAGTAGGGGTCCCAGGACTGAGTCCTGTGGGACACAATTGTGACTGGTCAAAGTTGGACCTGGAGGCTGCTAGGCTTACCATGTGGGTTCTGTGTGTAAGCCTGTTGGCAAAACCCAAACCCGTGATGTATGGGTGTATGTACGGCTGGTGAGTTTAAAATAATACCTGAATGGGGAATGGTGTCAAAACCTTGGCAAAGGGCCAGGTAGTATGTGTGAACTACCACCCCACACCCAAAGTCTGGTGACTTTTAAGATGTCAAACAGGTTCAGTAGGCATGATCTGCACTCAACCCAAACTGACCTGGTTGGGTCAAGTGTTGGAGGTTACCATGTCGTTAATGAGTGCCATGAGGATGCACTCCATCCATGCAGACAGGCTATCAGGCTTATGGGGTGGTAGTTACCCTGGTCAGTTGTGTCACCACCTTGGTGGAGTGAAAGCTGTTTCCTGCGCCATTGAATGGGCATGTAGCCTGTAGAGGCTGAGGGTTTAATGCTATATTAGCAGGTCACTTTGTCTTGTAGTTTGCAAGGGTGGTCTGGGACACATCTCCATTGATGCTGTCTGCCTTTGAAAGGGCCATTTCCACCTGTTGTCTCTGATTTCTGGGATACTGTACATTTTGGGTATTGTTGTGGCCCTTTAGGGGTGAAGTTGCACAAATGTATCTCAAGGTGTTGGTGATATCAGTAGGGTCAGTATTTGTGCAATATTGCACCAGCACAGTGCAAATCTGTGTGTTACTGCTTAGATCCTTGACATAGCCAAAGAAGGCTTTGTGGTTATCTTGAATCCATGCTATTTACCGTGATGTCATTGGATGATTTCTGGGGACATAAGTGTCTTACTAATACTGGTCATGGATGTCTGCTTTTGGGATTTGCTGTTGTTCGGGAAACACTGTCCTACTTCTGTTGTATAGCCTGTATATTGCAGGGTCCACAGACTGGTGTCCTGTAGGAGTGAGTCTTGGTTTACCAGTGATGGCAATCCATACATTTTGTAGGTGCTTATAGAGTGCATTTGTAAATCTGTCTGTATCTTGAGCAGTTTTCCCTAGTGGGGCTGTGAACCCCACCTCTGTCATTAGTAGTGATTTAGCTGTAGGAAAGGTATCACTGTTTTCCCTTTGGGGGGGAGATGGTTGGGGGAAACAGTGAATAGTTCATGGTCAGATCTAACAGTGACCGTTACCTCTGCTGTGTGCACCTGTTGCACATGTTGGTGATGACCACTTCTAGTATGTTTCCCCCCTTTGTTAGTTACCACCTATACACATATGAGGTGATAAATTCCGGGAAGCTGGGCCTGGAAGTAAATCCCAGTAGTTTCCATTTAAATGTGGGGTAGTGACTTGACCAATACAGGGTGTCTGGTAGGACTGTCATGTTCTCCACTGTCTCCGGGTGGGTGGAGTGGTCCTGGGTCATGGAGGTTTATCTGTAGCAGCCAGTTTACATTGCAGTTTGCTATGTTAGCTGCACATGGATGATCACATATCATGCTGCCCCACTAACCTGGAGGTGTAGGTATCCCTGATGAATATGGATACACCCTCCATGTCTGTGCCAGTCCATGTTCGTGGCTGAAATGTGTTAGGTTGTAGTCTGGTAGTGCTGGTGTGCTCCAGGAGCCTTAACAGGTCAGTTACAGACAGATTTTGATGTTGTCCATCCTGGGATGCTGTGAGGTGTGCATGTTGTACACCCCTGGTGTTGAGTAGCTAACCTCATTGATTCTGCTATTGTGGTTCATGGAGGTATTCACCTTAATTTAAAGGCACCATGGGGCCAATAGCCTGCCAGTATTCCAAAGCCTAAGGCTGACACATGAGTGGTATGGTATTGTTGCAGGCATGTTTCCCATCTGTGCTTGTTTCCATCTTTCCTGTAGGTAACCTACTGGTAAGAATAAAAGCCTTAAACCTATACAAGTCCTAGCTTCCAAGATAGGCTTTTGGAGTGATTAAGTATCAGTTTTCTGTATTTTCTTGCTGTACTTAACTGTTTCTGACTACATGGTGATTTTCACTGTATATTGTGATCTGAAAACTCTTATTCACATATAGGGCTGTGAGGCTGCACTTAGAGGTTCACAGATAGGTAGTAGGCTATCTCCCCAAAGGCATTGGGCATAGCTACAGTGGGGTGGTTTTATCTGCACCATTGATGAAGTAATAAGCCTAGCCAATGAAGTGATTCCAGGCAGAGTTGCTGGAAGCTGTTGAAGACTGGGGTGTGGAGGGTGATAGGGCACTAGTGATCTAAAGGGCATGTTAATGACAACCCAACAATTTCCCAACAGGTCTTGCAGCTTAAACTGGATGCTCCCCCCTGTGTATGGTTCTGGGACACATGATCCCAGGGTGTATATCTTTCCATTCACACACAAGGTTTCCTGAAGGGGTTCAGTGAGGGGCTATGCCAAAATGTAGTTAGGAATGTAATATGTCCTCAATTCATTGTTTATGTTTTGTGAAGCTCACTGGGTGTGGGTGTTGCCTAGTACAGCTTCACAAATATCTTAAATGGGAAAAGGAGAAGAACTTAATGTCAATAGTGTAATGGTTACAGCATTTGCAAAATATCTGTCATTCTGGTTCAAATCCCAATAAAGTCAGGATGTTTATCATTTTAAAGTATACCTTAACCACAGCTTGCATATATAGGTAGTTTTCCTGATAATAAACATTTGAAACACATATAAACCCATGGTTGGAGTACAGTAACAGACAATTAATGTTATGCAATAGTGAATGTTACCACTGAAATGTATATATCCTGGTAGTTAGCAGAGTCCATATTTGCACAGGTTAATGTAAAGTTTAACTGTTAACCTGCTGTATAATGTCACACAAACACTTTAAACATGCTTAAAATGTTTAAAGAGCCTTATTCTGAGTAAAACATGTTAATACATTGAGGTGTTGAACCCTGGACCATGCACATATAGTCAGGGACTACCACAAAGCCATCTAATGTATACATTTTTATGTCTAGACTACACCTTATCCCATACACACTGTAATGACCACAAATGGGACAGTCACTTTGTTACTATGTACAGTACATTTAATGTACTGAAATGTGAACAACCCAATCAAGTCTACATGTATTACTTTACAAATTATATATATATTATATATATATATATAATATATATATAATTATATTATATATTATATATTTTAATATATATATATAAAATATATATATATAATATTATATATATATATATATATATATATATATATATATATATAATATATATATATATATATATATATAATATAAATTATGAACACACTTTTGACACAGAAGCATTCCAAAGGATAGAAGTGTACAAAACACATAAGCTCTGGTATTATTATAATTTAACCTAATTCCCATAGAAATGGTTGTTGTAGTGGAGATTGGTGTGGGGGGAAATGATGGTAATGAATCATGCATCAAGGAGGGCCGGGTGGATGTTCATAGTGAACTGGAGACACAGGGTATGGGGACAATAAAAGGACAAAAAACAAAAACCCTTCTCATCCATAATACATGTCAGGTCACATTGCATATTAAAAAACATATAAACATTAACATTATCATAATATGTAACCAACTGACTTCACTTTGTTTGCAGTAGTGAGGAATGCTGTAGTATGAATACTAAACACCATAAATTGTACATATCTCAGATGCCTAGTGGTAACCAGTGACTGTGGTGTTTATGGTCCCGGTTTAAGACCTGCAAGGGCTGTTATGTCATTTTGAGGTCCGAATAAGGATGTTATGCATATTAAAGCCTTTTTCGGTGTTTCGGTTCATTGGTTACTGTGTGTAAGTGTGTTTTGAGGGCTTTAGTGTGTTCTGAGGTTTGGTGTTTTTACTGTAATGTGGGTTTGCCTTGTGTGTCTATTTGTGCATCTTGAGAGGTAAAATAGTACAGCCTCACATGTTGCCCCCTGCTCATAATTAGGATGGTTTGTTTAAGGGTGGGTAGCAGGGGTCTGTGTCAGTGTGTTTTGTGTTTGTGTACTTACGAGTTTGATGTTTAATTTTATATTAATATATTATGAATATGTGCATATATTCCATATATCCCAAAACATGTTGATTTTCATATATGAGTATAACATGGACCATAGCAATCACACATTCCGCCCAAACTATATGAACAAAGGATATGGAGAGTATATGCCTATACACTATTACAAAATGATGGACATGAGCCAAAGAGGGTCAGTCACCAACACAACTTCAATGACTGCAAATACCTATGACAGAAATACACAGACAACTTTCATGTAGCAACACTTTATTACATTCCGATGTATTGCCGAAAGGATTCAAGGACTAACTATGCATGCTATACAGGAACCATTTAACAGTGCCTTAATGAATTAGCCTGCAATTACCATAGTATTAGTCCACTAAAGGATAGGTGTTCAAATAGGGAAGGAACCCTCACACACATATGGAATATGTATAAAAGCAATTCCTACACACCTGCATCTGCTATGTACACCCACCAACATCTCCCCCTCACCCAAACCAATTACAATACATATTGTAATAACATTACAAATCATTCACTCACTGTACAACATCTGCTGAAGCCTTAACATACCTTGTCAGAGACACACTAACATGACCCTATGTGAAATAGTTGCTGTTATACAATGGAACAGCTGCTGATGATACAGGGTTTGTTTGCACTAATCCCATTTCAGAGGGTTGTATGTACACCAGGAAGTGTTACCAATTACTGATTATCAGCACAGTATGATACACATTTACACCAAACCAAAGATGTCTTATGAGCACATTGTAAACCACCTAACATTATATGCATAGCCATACAGCCTTGAGCTGCTCAAACATCCTTGCCAGACTGAAACATCTGCAGAAGTATCAGGTACAAACAAACCCTGCATAAGTAGCAATGTTCTGAAATATAACAGCTGTACTCACAGGCAGAACAACATCTTCTAGGCATTACACACAATCCACGGGAGTCATGAAGCTAATATATCTCTGTGTGTCTCCATATAGCTGTTGCAATATATCACAAACAACACATCCAGGCTGTCTTCCTTGAAAGTAAGGCAAAGGGACAATGCCCAAGTGGAGTACTCAATTATACACCTCTGTTGCCATGGTATTGGCTAATGGAGTAGCTGCACAGCCGATGTGCATGTAATTAACTACTTTGGAACACCAACTGGTGGTCAGGATAGCATATGTTACTGATATCTAACTATAAAAGGATGGCTTGTCACACATTCATACCCTCTGTATATACCAGCAGAACATTACAAAGAACATTGAAACACAAACTGAAAAAGATTGAAATAACTGGCAACAGCACCTCGAGTTACTAATAAGGTATGTAGAACACCCAGTATGCCTGTGTATATAGTAGCTGTTATGTAATAATTAAAGTGTACGCAATGCATATAGTGGAAACAGTTATCTTGTAGTGATGTATTGTTGAGCATAGTAATGCTTGTAGTATTTATGTGTGTACTGCTGTAGGTCACAAGGCAAACATCTCATACACCACAACGGATGCTATATAAGGGCTTTGAACTCAACAATTTCTCTCCAGCTGCTGTCAGTGGCAGGGCTGGTCCAGCAAGTATGTGCTATAACAGGGGATAGTATATGTTGATATATTGTAACATGAGGCATATGTATGGGTGTATTACTGAGAATAAAATGTCGAAGGTGGGCCTACTGTGCAATTATGATTTGCATTGTGGGATATTGTGTCAATAACTGTGTAATGTACAGTATTGTAGGCAGATATGTATTACATTTTACAAACATTACTGTTATGTTAGGCAAACATTAGTTATGTCTATTGGCATTTACAATACACAATAAAAGGATACATATGACTTGTAGTCATCCGACAGTTTATCAAACATGATAGCAAATAAAATGGAAGAGCAGTTTAACTATCCATGCACATAAGACATGTAATAGTTCTGGTTCTAGGTAGGTACTAGGTTGTCTGCCCAAGGGAATTTATAAGCTGCTAGAGTGTGTGTTCCACCCTTATCGTAGTTGGGTTTATATCCCAGAGCATGTACTCTCAGGGCTTTTGTTTAGGTGGAGCATATCCATCAATACTGGTTTGGACATGGGCCTTGTATGTCAAGCAGAGATCACCCCTGAGTATGCTATGCAACCAAGTACAGCTGGAATTTCTTTAGTTGGCTGCATAGGTCATCTGTTTGAGGTCAGTAATCCTCTTGGTTGGTACTTTTTGGTCTTTCAAGCTGTTGCAGTTGTCTTTAAAGGTACATCCCAAATGGGGGTGTATTCTTTAATGGGTCTTAAGTGATAGTAGAGAAGCACAATGGCCTCCTTTGTTCTGGATGCAACCCATTTGAGATTAGGGGGGCCATGTAGAAGGATATTCTAACCACCTTGGCAATATGGTTATCAAAGGAGAGATTGCTATCTACTTGGGTTCCCAGATCCCTTATTACTTTTTCTGTATGTAGGGGACTACCACCTATGTGGTAGTCTGTGGGTAATTAGTTTTTTCCAAAGGGGATGACTATGCACTTTTTGGAATTCAGCTTGAGGCCCTGATATTGACACCAAGTATCTGTCTCAGTGAGACCCTTCTGGAGGGTGTCTGTATCAGCTGGGGAATCAATTATGGCCCCTAGTTCGCAGTCGTCTGCAAACCTTTTCAGCCAAAGTCCTCCTGTGCTTGCCTGTACCTCAGAAAAGTATATACCGAACATGAGGGGTCCTAGGACTGAGCCCTGAGGGACGCCACTTGTAAATGCTTTACAGTCGGACCTAGGGTCTGCAACTCTCACTGTGTGGGTTCTGTCCATGAGCCACTTTGCAAACCATCTCGTGATGTAGGGGTTAATGTTCAGGTTGATGGGTATGTCTATAATACCAAAATGGGGAATGGTGTTGAAAGCCTTTGCGAGGTCAAGGTAGGCTGTGTGGACCTCTTTACCCTCATCTAATGCCTTGGTAACTGTCTCAAAGAAGTCCACCAGGTTTAGGAGTCATGGTCTGCCCTTAACAAAGCCAAACTGGGTGGAGTCAAAGGTTTGGAGGTAACCAATGTTTCGGTGAATGAGATCCATGATAATGTGCTCCATAGCCTTGCAGACCAGGCTAGTCAGGCTTATAGGCAATAGCTCCCGGGGTCCATTGTGGCACCACCTTTGTGGAGTGTGATAACTGTTGCTGTGCACCACTCTGTGGGTACGTAGCCTGTAGAGAGGCTGTGTCTGAACAGTGTGTTTAGGTGAGGGGTTAGTTCATTTTGGAGCTCTTGTAAGACACAGCCTGGGACACCGTCTGGTCCCACAGAGGCTGTGTTCTTGGCTTTGGATAGGGCTATTTTAACCTGTGTGTGTGATTGCTGGGGTCATACATTCTTCTCGTATGGTTAGGGGCCCCTTTTTGGGGTGAGAGGGTAAAGTTTGCACTGAACCTGTCTCCCAAAAAATGTTGGCAATATCAGTCGTTCAGTGTATTGTCTGCCAGTCTGCACCAACTCAGAGCAGATCTGAGAGTATCCACTTAGGTTCTTGACATAGCTAAGAATGCTTTGTGGTCATCATTAGAATCCTTTGGGAAATTTTCTCTTTTAAAGCTAGCCTTGGAAGAATTTATGAGGGACCATAGTGTCTTGCTGATACTGATCAGGGATGTCTTTCCTTCTAAGGGTTTCCCCTTATCTGTACTAGTATCCTCCTTCATCAGAGCCTGTTTATGGGGGGTCCACCAGACTGGTTTTTTGGAGGAGTGAGTCTTGGTTTTCTTGGGATAGCATGATGCATTCCTGCAGATGATCATAGAGTGCCTTTGATAGGTTTCAGCATCCTGGTCAGCATTGTCCATTGTGGTGGCTGTGAACCTTTAACCCCGGTCTTAAGCAATGTGAAGGCTTTGAAAAGTATTTCACTTGGTTCTTGTTTTTGGGGTTTTGGGCAGAAAGTGAATATCCAGGTGATTAGCCCATGGTCTGATCTACAGCAAGGGGTTGACATCAGGTTGGAACACTGGTCACCCATGTTGGTGATGGGCCCGGTCCAATTTTTTCTTTTTTGACCAGTTGATCCAGGACATTTTAAATGTATACATTCTGGCAAGGAGGCACTTGGAGTTCTCCCAGTTAATGTTTGGGGGTTGAATCACCCAGTATTAGGGGGTTTTGGGAGGACCTTCATTTTCCCAGTGTCTAAATGCAGATTGTGGGTCCGGGTCATGGTGGGGTCTGTAGCAAGCTCAATTTGGGCAGTTTGGCCATTGTTAGTTTCATTTGGATGATCTTTATGCATTGTTTTGCCCCTAACCTGGAGGTGTGAGTATCCTTGATGAATATGGATACACCCCCCCATTTGTGTCCGGTTCTGTGGGAAAGGTGGGATGAGTTATAGCCTGGTAGTGCTGTGGTGCCCCCCTTCCAGGGAGCCTTTAAACAAAAGGTTCCTGTTAACCCGGGAAGA
>NW_025052609.1:0-11193 GCF_019279795.1 Protopterus annectens | reverse complement strand
AAAGGGAAAATTGAAAACCAAAAAAATTTTATGTAATTTTGATTGAGTATATTGTACAAAGAATATATATGCTGTATAATGTTTCTAACTGTGAATAAGTTAATATGATTTGTTTTCTTTTATATAAATGTAAATTTGCCTATATCACAAGAGCTAATTCAATAAAGGTATTCAAAAAAAAACAAGAAGCCCTCCACGCATTAATCATAATGGTCTAAAATGGCAGGGGTCACCATTTGAAGACAGACAGTCATCAAAGGTGAAATGTATGGCAGCTTAAGCTCATTAATTAGTCTATTATAGGTTCATACTAGACTATCTGCCCTAGGGCATTTATAAGCCTAGCCAGAGTGTGTTTGGCTTTCGCCACCCATTTTAAATGAATTTTGCTATGCCATTTTTCGAGGTTAGTATACTGTGCCTCTGTCTAACAGTGACACAGAAGTGATACCCGCAAACCTACTATCTCCCATCCACTCATCAAGATTCCTCTTGAAGAGAGTCAATGAGGGACTCTGCCTAACCTGGACTGGGATTTTATTCCAGAGTGAAGGGAGCCTCTGGGTTATGAATCTGTCCTTCCAGCATGTCCTATTTATTTCAGTGCTGAGGTTCAAGTCTCGAAAGGCCGTAGTTCGATGGGATTTGATTTTCTGAGATGCAGCATGTCCATTAATTCGGGTTGGACATGGCTTTATACGTCAGGTATGCCACTGAGTAGAGCTGGACTTTCTTTAACCAGGCAGCATATGGCATCTGTTTGAGCCCTTTGATCCTCTTGTTGAGATACTTTTGGGGTCTTTCCAGTTGCTGCAGGTGTCTGGTAAGGTACATCCCAGAAGGGCATTGTAATCAATTTTCGGCCTGATGAGGGATGAGTAAAGAGGCACGATGACCTCCCCTGATCTACATGTGAATCCCTTCATGATTAGGTGGGTTATATAAAATGTTTTTCTAACCACTTTGGCCACGTGGTTGTCAAATGAGAGATTGCTATCAACTTGGGTCCCCAGGTCCCTAATTACTTCTTCCGTACTTAATGGATTACCACCTATGTGGTAATTTGTGGGCACTTTGTTTTTGCCAAAGGGGATGACTATACACTTTTTGACATTTAGCTTGAGGCCATGGCTCTGGCACCAGTTGTCTGTTTCTATGAGGCCCTTTTGTAGGATGCTTGTATCGGCTGGAGAGTCGATTATGGCACCCAGTTTGCAGTCATCTGCGAACTTGGTCTGCCACAGTCCTTTCGTGTTAGCCTGTACCTCCGAGAAATATATACCGAACAAGAGAGGTCCCAGGACTGAGCCTTGTGGACGCCACTTGTAACTGGTTTGGAGTCTGACATGGCTCCAGCAATTCTAACCATGTGGGTTCTGTCCTTGAGCCAGTTTGCAACCCATCTAGTGACATAGGGGTTTATATTTAAGCTGGTGAGCTTATCTATAATGCCCAAGTGGGGTATTGTATCGAAGGCTTTTGCAAGGTCCAGGTAGGCTGTGTGGACCACCTTCCCCTCGTCAATGGCCTTGGTGACTGTTTCAAAGAAATCAACCAGGTTTAAGAGGTAGGATCTGCCCTTAACAAAGCCAAACTGGGTAGGATCCACTGTCTGTAGGTCCCCAATATCTTTATTTATGAGGTCCATGATGATCCTTTCCATAGCTTTGCAGACCAAGCTAGTCAGGCTTATGGGGCGATAGTTTCCAGGATCCGTTGAGGCACCACCTTTTTGGACAGAGACCACTGTTGCTGTACGCTACTCTTTGGGTACATATCCTGTAGTAAGGCTGAGATTGAACAGTAGTTTTATGTTTGGGTTTAGTTCTTCTTGGAGTTCATGTAGGATGCAGCCCGGGACACCGTCTGGTCCCATTGATGCTGTGTTTTTTGCTTTGGAGAGGGCGACTCTTACCTGAGCATCTGAGATGTCAGGGGAGCAGCACTCTGCTGGGATAGATATTTGCCCTTTTGGTGGAGAAGGGGGGGAGAAGTTTGCTCTGAACCTGTCAGCTAGGATGTTGGCAATGTCTGTGGGTTCGGTGTATTTTTTGTAATTTTGGATTAATTCTGAGCATATCTGGGAATTCCCACCCAGGTTCCTAACATAACTAAAGAAAGCCTTTTGATTATCCTTAGTGTCCTGTGCAATTTTTCTCTCGAAGCTGGCCTTAGACAATTTTATGGTGCCCGTAGCTTTTTGCTAATACTGATCAGAGATGCCTTCCCTTTTTGGGATTTTGCTCTATCATGTAGTAGCTTCCTCCTTCTATTGTATAGTTTGTTTATATCTGGGGTCCACCAGACAGGACGCCTAACTTTGGAGGATTGGGTCTTGGTTTTATTTGGGATTGCATGATCCATACATTCCTGAAGGTGTTCATAGAATGCGTTTATAAAGGATTCTGCGGTCTAGGCCGTATTTTCCACAGTCCCGGGGGCTTTGAAGGATTCCACCTCGGTTTTGAGGAGTGTGAAATTTGCTTTAGAGAAGTTTTCAACTGTGGTTTTCTGGGCAGGGGCTGGGGTCGGGATGTGAATATCTAGTGAGATTAGTTTATGGTCTGATCTTACCAGTGAGGGTACACTTCTGGTCTGGAGCATAGAGTCCCCATGTTGGTGATAATCAGGTCCAGTATGTTTTCCCCTCTTGTGGGAGTGGCAACAAGTTGTTCCATAGCATTTGAGTTTATAAATTCTAGGAACCTTCGGGCTGGGGTGTTGGAGCTAGAGTAATGCTCCCAGTCTATGTTAGGGTAGTTGAAGTCGCCCAATATAATGGTGTTTGGAGAGACCTTCATATTTTCCAGTGTTCTCAGGAAGGCCGAGTGGGGTTCCTGGGTTTGGGAGGGTGGTCTGTAGCAGGCTATAAACTGGAAGGCAGTTTTACCCACTATTAGTTGCACATGGATAGTCTCTGATGCTTAGGTTGTGCCACCAACCTGGAGGTGTGGGTATCTTGACTAATATTGATACTTCCTCCTTTTGTGGTTCGTCCAAGTTTTAAAAAAACTTGGTATGAGGTATAACCTGGTAGTGCTGGGGTGCTCTTGGGAGCCTTGAACCAGGTTTCTGTTACTGCACAGATATCGATGTTCTCCATGCTAGGGAGAGTTTCGAGTGCATGCATCTTGAGGTTTAGACTTCTGGCGTTGAGTAGCATTACTCTTAGTTTCTTATCCCTTGTGATACCTATGGAGGTGGGTTTGTCTTCTGAGCCTTGCCTAAAAAAGGCACTATGGGGGTGGCAAGAACCTTTGCCAATATCCGAAAGCCCAGGGGTGACAGGTGCAAGCCGTCCCTAGCAAAGCATCGTGGCTTGTCGAGCACGTCATCCCAGGTAGACAGGCACTGGATCCCCTTTGAATGACACCAATACTTAAGCCAATTGTTGAAATTGATCATCTTGTCTTCATATTGTGGCATCATTCTTGGTGAGGGCAAGATGCTACTCAAGGTCAGGGTCATACCGGCCTGGCCTACATGCTCAGAGAGCTCCTCTATGTCTCTTTTCATGTAGTCCAGGGAGGTACGTCTCAGGTCATTCACACCAGCATGGACAATGACTGAGTCATATTTGTACTTGCCTTGGAGTGACCTGAGTGCTTGTGTTATGTGGTGGATCCTAGCGCTCGACAGGCAGCTCACCATGACCTTCTCCTTGTTCAGCCTGGTGATTAATGTTTCAGAGATATCCAGACCCATAACTTCTGCAGGGAGGTGGTATTTAATCCCATACCCAAAAGTGACAGCAAAAACCTGAAGAACCACAAGACATTCTGAATACTGAATGCACTAACCAAAGTCATGGAGAAAAAAATTATGCATGTCAGAATTAATGCCTTCCTTTTGTCAATGGGGTATTATTAGAGACTCTCAACATGGATGTCATTTGGGATGTGATATGGACAAAATGTTAATAAACATAACTGACTACACTATAAGAAAGACATGTATCGAGGAGAAGCAATGTACAGTTTTGTACCTACCATAAATGTAGATGTCCGAACTGGATAGCATCTGCAGTCATAACAACTGGGTTGTCCTGTCGTCAGGCAGCCCTTCGGTCGGCCGGATTCCAAAGTCTGGGTCCGGCTTCGGCTGATGTCGCAATTCACCCGACGTCATCTCTGTTGGTCTTCCGGTATAAAGGCATCAGCCAACGCCATTTTCCTCAGTGTTTCTTGCCCCAGATGCCAGTTGCCCTCTTGGAAGGCTAAATTTTGGATAAATGCCAATGTTTCCAAAAAGATAGAAGGCAAACACAAGAAATAAGCATGTATGTACATATATATAAACAAATACACCATAAGAGACTCCCCCCACCAGCTAGCTATTAGGGGGGTAAATACCCTAGGAGTACCACAGAGGGGAAGGAGGGAGGGATTTGACTGCAGATGCTATCCAGTTCGGACATCTACATTTATGGTAGGTACAAAACTGTACTATGTCCTTCATGGATGCATCTGCAGTCATAACAACTGGGTAGAATACCATAGCCAACTAGGGGAGGAGGAAGAAGAAATGATGGTGTGGTTAGTTTCCCTTGCAGAACAGCAGTGGCAAACCCTGCTCGGGATCTGGAATACAGAGGTAAATTATAATGCTTGGCAAATGTATGCACGGAGGTCCAAGTAGCCGCCTCAATAATGTCCTTGGTTGCCACTCCTCGTAAGAAGGCTGTGGTAGTGGCTGTTGCCCTTGTAGAATGAGGCCTTATGTTCTGTGGAATTGGTTTTCCATGGAAGGAGTAACAGAATCGTATGCAATTTCCTATCCATTTGGAGATTGTCTGTTTGGAAATTGCTTTTCCTTCCCTTCCTGTTGCATATGCTACAAAAAGTGGTCAGTTTTTCTGTTACTTTTGGTTCTGTCCAGGTAGTAGCGTAGCTGTCTATGTACATCCAAGGTATGCAGCATTCTTTCCCCTCTGTTCTGTGGGTTGGGGAAGAAGGTAGGTAGGTGGATTGCCTGGTTTAAAGACACTCTGGATACCACCTTAGGCATAAATGTAGGATTAGTTCTCATGGACACTCTATCTTGGTGGAAGATTAGGAAGGGTTGTACTGCCATTAGGCCTGAAGTTCAGAAACCCTCCTTGCTGAGGTTATTGCCAGTAGGAAAGCAGTTTTCCATGATAGATGCTGTAGGGCTGCTGTTGCTGCTGGTTCAAAAGGCAGGAGTGTCAACTTTTCTAGCACAAAGTTCAAGTCCCAAGCTGGCAATGGTGGTTTCCTAGGAGGTTTTACATTCTTGATTCCTCTGAGGAACTGCCTGAGTAGAGGATGTGAAAAGACCGGTGGGTCAAAGCTGTATTCTGCTGAAATAGCTGATGCATGTATCTTGATGGAGGAATAGGACAGGCCTGTATGTAGAAGCTCTGCCAAATACTCCAGAATGTTAGCAATATCTATATTCACATCTTTTTCCTCTTACAGCACTGCAAATGACAAAGCTTTTCCATTTTCCTGCATAGTTCCTTCTTGTTGAAGGTCTGCGGCTTCAAGGATAATGTCTTTAACCCTTTGGGAAAGATCTGAATTAGTTGCTGCTATGTGATGTTCCATGCAGTCAGTTGCAAAGTTTTTAGGTTTGGATGCATGATGCTGTAGTTGTTCTGAGTTAACATCAAAGGCATCAGGGGTATTGCCCACATTTTGTCCCGAGACATGCTCCTCAGCAATGGGTACCAGTGTTGTCTTGGCCAGTTCGGAGCTATCAGGATTATCCTTGGACGTTCCTCCTTGATTTTAGTAATACCTTGTGTATCAAGGAAGAGGTGGGAATGCATATGCTGTCAGACCTTTCCAGCTGAAGGAGAGCGAATCCACCTTCCATGCAAGTGGGTGGAATGTCCTTGTGCAGAATTTTTGAGCTGGTGATTGAGAGGGGAAGTGAATAGATCTATCTGGGCATTCCCCATTTCTTTGTGATAGTCTTGAAGATGTCCGGTGTAGCATCCATTCGTGAGCATCCGAGGTGGTTCTGCTTAATATGTCTGCTAGAGTGTTCTCCTTTCCGGTACAAACATTGCCTGTAACTGGATGTTGTAGCTGAGTGCCAGGTTCCAAAGGTCCAAAGTCATTCTGCATAGGGGGTATGAATGAGTGCCTCCCTGTTTGTTGATGTACCACATGACTGTGGTGTTGTCTGTCCTTATCATCAAATGGCCTTCTTTGAGAAATGGGCTGAATTTTTGGATTGCCAGTTTTACTGCCAGCATTTCTTTTGGTTGATGTGCAGGTGTAGCTGGTCCTGAGTCCACAATCCCTGTACACATTTGTCCAGCATGTGAGCCCCATCCTAGGTCTGAGGCGTCTGTTGTGATGGTTTGGCTTGCTCGAAGTTGTGAAAGGGTAGGCCTGGATTTGTCTGGCATGCTTGAGCCCACCATAGGAACTCCTGTTTTAGGCATGGGATTAGTGGTATTTCTGCTTCTAGGCTGTGCCTGTGTTGGGACCATAAATTCTTTAGGTACCACTGTAGTTTTCTCATATGCAGTCTGGCATGTGGGACCAAGATTATGCATGATGCCATGAAGCCCAAGGCCTGCAGAACTTTTCTTGCTGTTAGCTTGTTCTGTTTTGTTAGTGCCAAGAAGTAAAGAGGGAGTTCTTTTGTTTTTCTGCAGTTAGGAATGCCATTTGTTTTACTGTGTCCAATTCCTACCAAGAATGTCCTTGTTTGGGATGGTATCAGCCTTGACTTTTGAAAATTGACTGTGTATCCCAGGGCTTGTAGCAAGTAAATGACCCTTTGCAAATCTGTTGTCAGCTTGCTTTTGTTGTCCGCTTGTAGCAGGCAGTCCCAGGTATGGATAAATTTGATTCCCTGTAGTCTGCAGTGGGCGATTACTGATGCCAGGCATTTTGTGAATACTCTGGGCTTAGTAGATAAGCCAAAGGGCAATGCTGAGAATTGATAGTGCTCTGATCCTGCAAGAAATCTGAGGTATCTTCTGCAATTTGGTCGAATGGGGACGTGCAGGTATGCCTCCTTGAGATCTAGAGTTACCAGCCAACACTCCTTGCCCAGCATGGGAAGAAGTTGCTGTAGGGTCAGCATTTTGAATTTTGGGACAATGATGTATGTGTTTAAGATGGACAGGTCGAGAATAGGTCTCCAACTTTTTTTCTTTTCTTGGAACTAGGAATAGTCTGGAGTAGAATCCTTTGCCTTGTTCTGTTATTGGCACTCTTTCCACAGCTCTCATCTTTGGTAATTGCATTATCTGCTGTAGAGCTTCTATTTTTTGATTTGGAGGCAGGTTTGGCATTCCTCTTTTGACTGGTAAAGTGTGGAAGTGGAACTGGTAACCTTGGTCTATGGTTTGCAAAATCCACTTGTCTTTTGTGACATAGTGCCAATTTTTCGAAAATAAGGCTAATTTTCCGCCTAATGGTGCTGCTATTTGTTCCCTGGTAGGCGGAGTTAGAGTCAAGTCATTGTGATTGTCCTGTTGCAGTGGTAGTGGCTGTGTCTGTGCCTCTGTTATTACCTTGCCACTGTCGTCCTCTGTAGGCACCCCTCTGGATTGATTTCTGCCTCTGGAACGTCTATTCCTGCCCCTTTGGGATCTTGTGGAGTCAGGAAAGGACCAATTTTTGGCAGGCCAGTTCCTGCTAAACCTTGGGGGCTGAACCTGTAAGAAATCTTTAACCGTTTGAACAGATTTTGCCTTTTCTTCCATTTTCTTCATTACCTGCTGGGCAGGTGTACCAAACAAACTGGCCTTATCCATAGGAGCATCTAATAACTTAGCTTTAACAGGCCTGTTCCTTCAACCATGCATGTCTTCTTATCACTGTGCCAGTCATGGCTGATCTAAATGAAGCCTCCAGTGCATCATAGCCACATTTTAAAGAATGGTTACTAACCTGTTGTATGTTATTTACCATTTCTAATACATATTTCTTATCTATAGAGTCATCAGAGGATAGCTTTTTAGTTAACTGATCAAGCATAAACTCTTGGTATTGTATCATGTGAAACTGACAGTTTAAAGCTCTAGCTGAGAGAGTAGCAGAGGTGTAAACTTTTTTGCCCCATCTGTCTAAAGACCTGGATTCCCTTTCAGAAGGAATAGGATTTTTTGCTGTGGTCGAGACTACTGCCTTAGGCCCCTGGGATATAGTTTCGGGGTCTGCCAGTGGGGCCTTGTATAGGTGGTGATGAGTGTCTGGCACCCTGTAAAATCTATCTGGTTTGGCAGGGGCTGGAGGTAAGGAATCAGGTGCAGTGCAAACATCATTAAATGCATTGTCCACAACAGAAAGGACAGGAGGTATAGCTAAGGGCCTATGTTGTGGTAAGTGCAGAAAAGTTCTAAGTCTTTTTCTGGAATCTGAGAAATCCTGTTGCTGCCATTGGAATTGTTCTCTCATGGCATGTAAGGTTTCCCCAAAGGAGAATTCCTCTGGTGGAGAGGCAGCTGGAATGGATTCTTCAGCATCGGAGTCTTCATAATTGGAAAAAGGAGCCTCTGGCTGGTCTGTAGTATCTGAGTCATCCGCAGAATCATCAGAGGAGACAGGCTCGGGGGGCTCTGCTCTAGGTCTCTTTTCTGGGGGTTGAGAGGCCCTGTCCGGGTGAGATTGAGATCCCCTAATTAAGGATATTAAATCTTCTGCCAGAGTAAGCATTTGTGAATCCAGAAGTGGGCCTGGTTGAGGGGGGTTTAACAGGCACTGATTTAGTAGATTTGGCTGCTTTGGCCCTGGCAAAGGCCTTAATAGACATGGCTGCAGGAGGCCTAGCAGCACCACGTGCTGGGGTAGAGACATCCAAAGGGATGGTGTCTGATAAGTCACTAGTAACCACAGTTGTAGGTATAATTTCTGAGGCTGTTTCAAGTGAAGTGGCAGAAACCTCAGTAGTAGTCATTGATTCGGCTGTATTTTGATCAGTTTTCTCGGTTTCGCGAAACCGAGACACTGCGTTTGCTTAACCGTGGTTTCGCCAAACCACGGACCGCGAGTGTCTGTCTTTTTCTTTGCGTTTTTTAACAATTTGGGTAGTCGGAGGATCCGACGGCATAATGTACGCAAATTCTGAGCCAAAAAACTGTTCAGCAAACTCCGACCGACGCCTAAGCCGCTCGTCGGTTGAAGGAAGCACAGGCCGAACAAGCTGCTACGCCGTGGTCTGGGCCTAAACAAGGCAAACAGTAAGAGGAAATCTTTATGAGGTATTTGTTTCCCACAAGTTAAAACAGTTATTGACTTTTTCTAACATCGGCTGAGGCAAGAAAGAGTCCCCAACGGGTACTTAGCTTTAGAAGTCTTCGTAGTATTCGGTAGTAGTAATCTCTGGATCTGACCGACCGGCACTTGCGAACAGCTTCTGCTTCGGGCGCCACACGGCAAGAAAGACTGAGGAAAATGGCGTCGGGTGATGGCTTTATACCCGAAGAACAACAGAGATGACGTCGGGTGAAGTGCGACATCAGCCGAAGCCGGACCCAGACTTTGGAATCCGGCCGACCGAAGGGCTGCCTGACAACAGGACAACCCAGTTGTTATGACTGCAGATGCATCCATGAAGGACATCAGAGGACCTTTTCAGCGTCTCTCCAAAGTTTTTAAAATATAAAAACTAGGACAAGTAAATAGATGACTCCATACTAGCAATCATATCTGACAGCCTAGAGATCAGACTTCTGGGAGCTGATTCTCAACAGGGGAGTAGCAGAGAGCTGTAGTGGAGTTACTGTTGTTTCCATTAACGTCAAATATATGCAGCATAAGCATGGCACTTTCATACAAAAAATCATTAAGATGATTACACTCTGGCCTCATGCAGTAAAATGATGAGCCACTAGCTGTGACCCAAGTAATCCATGTTATATTATCAGCATGAGTATTGGTGAGACCAGCTAGGGAGACTAGACTTGGATATCCAATGCTATATCATCTATCCTGGGGGAAGGGAAGTGGCTAGGCCTGTCACATTAATGACACCTACTGATGGGTGGGTGATCTCTTTCTCTCAGAAGAGGCTGGGCATGGGAGAGAGGCAGCCATGACAATACTGCAGAGTTGAGGAGAGAGGCAGCCATAACAATACTGCAGAGTTGAGGAGAGAGGCAGCCATGACAATACTGCAGAGTTGAGGAGAGAGGCAGCCATGACAATACTGCAGAGTTGAGGAGAGATGCAGCCATGACTGCAAAGTTGAGGAGAGAAGCAGCCATGACAATACTGCAGAGTTGAGGAGAGAGGTAGCCATGAGAATACAGCAGAGTTGGGTAGAGAGGCAGCCATGACAATACTGCAGAGGTGGGGAGATAGGCAGCTATGAAAATACTGTAGAGATAGGGAGACAGTTAGCTGGCAAACCATTGTAGGGTTGGTGAGATATTGTTCTGACAGTGTTCCAGATTTGAGGACTGTGGAGCTGGGGAAATAAATAGCCATGAGTGTGCTGCAGTGCTGGGGAGATAGCTAGCCATGAGAGTGCTACAGAGTTGGGGAGACAGACAGCTATGAGTGTACTGTGTTATGCAGCCATGAGAGTATTGTAAAGCTGGTGAGACTGGAAATTCTGAGGCTACTGCTGAAGTGTAGAGATAGGCAGCTATGGGAGTTCTGCTGAGTTAGAGAGAGAGAGGCAACTGTGAGGGTAGTGTGGAGCTGGGGAAATAGGCAGCTGTGAGAGAAGACACAGAATTGGGAAAATAGGCAGTTCTGGGACTGTTGTGGATCTGGTGAGATTGCCAGTAGTGCAAAAACTGATGCGCTGAGGAGATAGGCATGTGGAGTAGAATGTATGCCTCTCCATGACCAAGCAACCTTTGTGGAGTCAAGGTGCCTACTGTAGAGAGGTTAGAATGGGTAGGGTGGTCAGAACAGGACTGGCATCTGGCCCTCTTCTTAAAATGTGACTTTCACCTTTCAGATGAATGAATGGACCAATAAGGCTCCTTAGCCAGGAAAACAGGCCTTAAAGCTCTTACCCAGAAGAGAGATGCTTAGCTCTTTTCTCTGGAAAGAAAGATTGAGCTGATAGTATGTAATAAGGGGAGACATTGGTCAAGTTCCACAGCAGACCTAAAAAATCTAATTACATTGTCCTAACCATATTATCCAGTGCTACAAATGACATACAGTCATCTCTGAAGAAAATATTAACATAGTTAGAAGAAGCATTTGAAACCCTTGCACCAAGATGGATAAACAAGGGAAAGAAAGGGAA
>NW_025052608.1:0-9490 GCF_019279795.1 Protopterus annectens | reverse complement strand
TTTTAATGAGTGGCTTGGTTAAAATACACGCTAGTGGATGTCAGATGAGATGGTGATGAGCAATATATTATTACAATGAGTGGCTTGGTTAAAATACACGCTAGTGGATGTCAGATGAGATGGTGATGAGCAATATATTATTACAATGAGTGGCTTGGTTAAAATACATGCTAGTGGATGTCAGATGAGATGGTGATGAGCAATATATTATTACAATGAGTGGCTTGGTTAAAATACATGCTAGTGGATGTCAGATGAGATGGTGATGAGCAATATATTATTACAATGAGTGGCTTGGTTAAAATACACGCTAGTGGATGTCAGATGAGATGGTGATGAGCAATATATTATTACAATGAGTGGCTTGGTTAAAATACATGCTAGTGGATGTCAGATGAGATGGTGATGAGCAATATATTATTACAATGAGTGGCTTGGTTAAAATACATGCTAGTGGATGTCAGATGAGATGGTGATGAGCAATATATTATTACAATGAGTGGCTTGGTTAAAATACACGCTAGTGGATGTCAGATGAGATGGTGATGAGCAATATATTATTACAATGAGTGGCTTGGTTAAAATACATGCTAGTGGATGTCAGATGAGATGGTGATGAGCAATATATTATTACAATGAGTGGCTTGGTTAAAATACACGCTAGTGGATGTCAGATGAGATGGTGATGAGCAATATATTATTACAATGAGTGGCTTGGTTAAAATACATGCTAGTGGATGTCAGATGAGATGGTGATGAGCAATATATTATTACAATGAGTGGCTTGGTTAAAATACACGCTAGTGGATGTCAGATGAGATGGTGATGAGCAATATATTATTACAATGAGTGGCTTGGTTAAAATACATGCTAGTGGATGTCAGATGAGATGGTGATGAGCAATATATTATTACAATGAGTGGCTTGGTTAAAATACATGCTAGTGGATGTCAGATGAGATGGTGATGAGCAATATATTATTACAATGAGTGGCTTGGTTAAAATACATGCTAGTGGATGTCAGATGAGATGGTGATGAGCAATATATTATTACAATGAGTGGCTTGGTTAAAATACACGCTAGTGGATGTCAGATGAGATGGTGATGAGCAATATATTATTACAATGAGTGGCTTGGTTAAAATACACGCTAGTGGATGTCAGATGAGATGGTGATGAGCAATATATTATTACAATGAGTGGCTTGGTTAAAATACATGCTAGTGGATGTCAGATGAGATGGTGATGAGCAATATATTATTACAATGAGTGGCTTGGTTAAAATACATGCTAGTGGATGTCAGATGAGATGGTGATGAGCAATATATTATTACAATGAGTGGCTTGGTTAAAATACATGCTAGTGGATGTCAGATGAGATGGTGATGAGCAATATATTATTACAATGAGTGGCTTGGTTAAAATACATGCTAGTGGATGTCAGATGAGATGGTGATGAGCAATATATTATTACAATGAGTGGCTTGGTTAAAATACATGCTAGTGGATGTCAGATGAGATGGTGATGAGCAATATATTATTACAATGAGTGGCTTGGTTAAAATACATGCTAGTGGATGTCAGATGAGATGGTGATGAGCAATATATTATTACAATGAGTGGCTTGGTTAAAATACATGCTAGTGGATGTCAGATGAGATGGTGATGAGCAATATATTATTACAATGAGTGGCTTGGTTAAAATACATGCTAGTGGATGTCAGATGAGATGGTGATGAGCAATATATTATTACAATGAGTGGCTTGGTTAAAATACACGCTAGTGGATGTCAGATGAGATGGTGATGAGCAATATATTATTACAATGAGTGGCTTGGTTAAAATACATGCTAGTGGATGTCAGATGAGATGGTGATGAGCAATATATTATTACAATGAGTGGCTTGGTTAAAATACATGCTAGTGGATGTCAGATGAGATGGTGATGAGCAATATATTATTACAATGAGTGGCTTGGTTAAAATACACGCTAGTGGATGTCAGATGAGATGGTGATGAGCAATATATTATTACAATGAGTGGCTTGGTTAAAATACATGCTAGTGGATGTCAGATGAGATGGTGATGAGCAATATATTATTACAATGAGTGGCTTGGTTAAAATACACGCTAGTGGATGTCAGATGAGATGGTGATGAGCAATATATTATTACAATGAGTGGCTTGGTTAAAATACACGCTAGTGGATGTCAGATGAGATGGTGATGAGCAATATATTATTACAATGAGTGGCTTGGTTAAAATACATGCTAGTGGATGTCAGATGAGATGGTGATGAGCAATATATTATTACAATGAGTGGCTTGGTTAAAATACACGCTAGTGGATGTCAGATGAGATGGTGATGAGCAATATATTATTACAATGAGTGGCTTGGTTAAAATACACGCTAGTGGATGTCAGATGAGATGGTGATGAGCAATATATTATTACAATGAGTGGCTTGGTTAAAATACACGCTAGTGGATGTCAGATGAGATGGTGATGAGCAATATATTATTACAATGAGTGGCTTGGTTAAAATACACGCTAGTGGATGTCAGATGAGATGGTGATGAGCAATATATTATTACAATGAGTGGCTTGGTTAAAATACACGCTAGTGGATGTCAGATGAGATGGTGATGAGCAATATATTATTACAATGAGTGGCTTGGTTAAAATACATGCTAGTGGATGTCAGATGAGATGGTGATGAGCAATATATTATTACAATGAGTGGCTTGGTTAAAATACATGCTAGTGGATGTCAGATGAGATGGTGATGAGCAATATATTATTACAATGAGTGGCTTGGTTAAAATACATGCTAGTGGATGTCAGATGAGATGGTGATGAGCAATATATTATTACAATGAGTGGCTTGGTTAAAATACATGCTAGTGGATGTCAGATGAGATGGTGATGAGCAATATATTATTACAATGAGTGGCTTGGTTAAAATACATGCTAGTGGATGTCAGATGAGATGGTGATGAGCAATATATTATTACAATGAGTGGCTTGGTTAAAATACACGCTAGTGGATGTCAGATGAGATGGTGATGAGCAATATATTATTACAATGAGTGGCTTGGTTAAAATACATGCTAGTGGATGTCAGATGAGATGGTGATGAGCAATATATTATTACAATGAGTGGCTTGGTTAAAATACATGCTAGTGGATGTCAGATGAGATGGTGATGAGCAATATATTATTACAATGAGTGGCTTGGTTAAAATACACGCTAGTGGATGTCAGATGAGATGGTGATGAGCAATATATTATTACAATGAGTGGCTTGGTTAAAATACATGCTAGTGGATGTCAGATGAGATGGTGATGAGCAATATATTATTACAATGAGTGGCTTGGTTAAAATACATGCTAGTGGATGTCAGATGAGATGGTGATGAGCAATATATTATTACAATGAGTGGCTTGGTTAAAATACACGCTAGTGGATGTCAGATGAGATGGTGATGAGCAATATATTATTACAATGAGTGGCTTGGTTAAAATACACGCTAGTGGATGTCAGATGAGATGGTGATGAGCAATATATTATTACAATGAGTGGCTTGGTTAAAATACACGCTAGTGGATGTCAGATGAGATGGTGATGAGCAATATATTATTACAATGAGTGGCTTGGTTAAAATACATGCTAGTGGATGTCAGATGAGATGGTGATGAGCAATATATTATTACAATGAGTGGCTTGGTTAAAATACATGCTAGTGGATGTCAGATGAGATGGTGATGAGCAATATATTATTACAATGAGTGGCTTGGTTAAAATACACGCTAGTGGATGTCAGATGAGATGGTGATGAGCAATATATTATTACAATGAGTGGCTTGGTTAAAATACATGCTAGTGGATGTCAGATGAGATGGTGATGAGCAATATATTATTACAATGAGTGGCTTGGTTAAAATACACGCTAGTGGATGTCAGATGAGATGGTGATGAGCAATATATTATTACAATGAGTGGCTTGGTTAAAATACATGCTAGTGGATGTCAGATGAGATGGTGATGAGCAATATATTATTACAATGAGTGGCTTGGTTAAAATACACGCTAGTGGATGTCAGATGAGATGGTGATGAGCAATATATTATTACAATGAGTGGCTTGGTTAAAATACATGCTAGTGGATGTCAGATGAGATGGTGATGAGCAATATATTATTACAATGAGTGGCTTGGTTAAAATACATGCTAGTGGATGTCAGATGAGATGGTGATGAGCAATATATTATTACAATGAGTGGCTTGGTTAAAATACATGCTAGTGGATGTCAGATGAGATGGTGATGAGCAATATATTATTACAATGAGTGGCTTGGTTAAAATACACGCTAGTGGATGTCAGATGAGATGGTGATGAGCAATATATTATTACAATGAGTGGCTTGGTTAAAATACATGCTAGTGGATGTCAGATGAGATGGTGATGAGCAATATATTATTACAATGAGTGGCTTGGTTAAAATACATGCTAGTGGATGTCAGATGAGATGGTGATGAGCAATATATTATTACAATGAGTGGCTTGGTTAAAATACATGCTAGTGGATGTCAGATGAGATGGTGATGAGCAATATATTATTACAATGAGTGGCTTGGTTAAAATACATGCTAGTGGATGTCAGATGAGATGGTGATGAGCAATATATTATTACAATGAGTGGCTTGGTTAAAATACATGCTAGTGGATGTCAGATGAGATGGTGATGAGCAATATATTATTACAATGAGTGGCTTGGTTAAAATACATGCTAGTGGATGTCAGATGAGATGGTGATGAGCAATATATTATTACAATGAGTGGCTTGGTTAAAATACATGCTAGTGGATGTCAGATGAGATGGTGATGAGCAATATATTATTACAATGAGTGGCTTGGTTAAAATACATGCTAGTGGATGTCAGATGAGATGGTGATGAGCAATATATTATTACAATGAGTGGCTTGGTTAAAATACATGCTAGTGGATGTCAGATGAGATGGTGATGAGCAATATATTATTACAATGAGTGGCTTGGTTAAAATACATGCTAGTGGATGTCAGATGAGATGGTGATGAGCAATATATTATTACAATGAGTGGCTTGGTTAAAATACACGCTAGTGGATGTCAGATGAGATGGTGATGAGCAATATATTATTACAATGAGTGGCTTGGTTAAAATACATGCTAGTGGATGTCAGATGAGATGGTGATGAGCAATATATTATTACAATGAGTGGCTTGGTTAAAATACACGCTAGTGGATGTCAGATGAGATGGTGATGAGCAATATATTATTACAATGAGTGGCTTGGTTAAAATACATGCTAGTGGATGTCAGATGAGATGGTGATGAGCAATATATTATTACAATGAGTGGCTTGGTTAAAATACATGCTAGTGGATGTCAGATGAGATGGTGATGAGCAATATATTATTACAATGAGTGGCTTGGTTAAAATACATGCTAGTGGATGTCAGATGAGATGGTGATGAGCAATATATTATTACAATGAGTGGCTTGGTTAAAATACACGCTAGTGGATGTCAGATGAGATGGTGATGAGCAATATATTATTACAATGAGTGGCTTGGTTAAAATACATGCTAGTGGATGTCAGATGAGATGGTGATGAGCAATATATTATTACAATGAGTGGCTTGGTTAAAATACATGCTAGTGGATGTCAGATGAGATGGTGATGAGCAATATATTATTACAATGAGTGGCTTGGTTAAAATACACGCTAGTGGATGTCAGATGAGATGGTGATGAGCAATATATTATTACAATGAGTGGCTTGGTTAAAATACATGCTAGTGGATGTCAGATGAGATGGTGATGAGCAATATATTATTACAATGAGTGGCTTGGTTAAAATACATGCTAGTGGATGTCAGATGAGATGGTGATGAGCAATATATTATTACAATGAGTGGCTTGGTTAAAATACACGCTAGTGGATGTCAGATGAGATGGTGATGAGCAATATATTATTACAATGAGTGGCTTGGTTAAAATACACGCTAGTGGATGTCAGATGAGATGGTGATGAGCAATATATTATTACAATGAGTGGCTTGGTTAAAATACACGCTAGTGGATGTCAGATGAGATGGTGATGAGCAATATATTATTACAATGAGTGGCTTGGTTAAAATACATGCTAGTGGATGTCAGATGAGATGGTGATGAGCAATATATTATTACAATGAGTGGCTTGGTTAAAATACATGCTAGTGGATGTCAGATGAGATGGTGATGAGCAATATATTATTACAATGAGTGGCTTGGTTAAAATACATGCTAGTGGATGTCAGATGAGATGGTGATGAGCAATATATTATTACAATGAGTGGCTTGGTTAAAATACATGCTAGTGGATGTCAGATGAGATGGTGATGAGCAATATATTATTACAATGAGTGGCTTGGTTAAAATACACGCTAGTGGATGTCAGATGAGATGGTGATGAGCAATATATTATTACAATGAGTGGCTTGGTTAAAATACATGCTAGTGGATGTCAGATGAGATGGTGATGAGCAATATATTATTACAATGAGTGGCTTGGTTAAAATACACGCTAGTGGATGTCAGATGAGATGGTGATGAGCAATATATTATTACAATGAGTGGCTTGGTTAAAATACACGCTAGTGGATGTCAGATGAGATGGTGATGAGCAATATATTATTACAATGAGTGGCTTGGTTAAAATACACGCTAGTGGATGTCAGATGAGATGGTGATGAGCAATATATTATTACAATGAGTGGCTTGGTTAAAATACACGCTAGTGGATGTCAGATGAGATGGTGATGAGCAATATATTATTACAATGAGTGGCTTGGTTAAAATACACGCTAGTGGATGTCAGATGAGATGGTGATGAGCAATATATTATTACAATGAGTGGCTTGGTTAAAATACATGCTAGTGGATGTCAGATGAGATGGTGATGAGCAATATATTATTACAATGAGTGGCTTGGTTAAAATACATGCTAGTGGATGTCAGATGAGATGGTGATGAGCAATATATTATTACAATGAGTGGCTTGGTTAAAATACACGCTAGTGGATGTCAGATGAGATGGTGATGAGCAATATATTATTACAATGAGTGGCTTGGTTAAAATACACGCTAGTGGATGTCAGATGAGATGGTGATGAGCAATATATTATTACAATGAGTGGCTTGGTTAAAATACATGCTAGTGGATGTCAGATGAGATGGTGATGAGCAATATATTATTACAATGAGTGGCTTGGTTAAAATACATGCTAGTGGATGTCAGATGAGATGGTGATGAGCAATATATTATTACAATGAGTGGCTTGGTTAAAATACACGCTAGTGGATGTCAGATGAGATGGTGATGAGCAATATATTATTACAATGAGTGGCTTGGTTAAAATACACGCTAGTGGATGTCAGATGAGATGGTGATGAGCAATATATTATTACAATGAGTGGCTTGGTTAAAATACATGCTAGTGGATGTCAGATGAGATGGTGATGAGCAATATATTATTACAATGAGTGGCTTGGTTAAAATACACGCTAGTGGATGTCAGATGAGATGGTGATGAGCAATATATTATTACAATGAGTGGCTTGGTTAAAATACATGCTAGTGGATGTCAGATGAGATGGTGATGAGCAATATATTATTACAATGAGTGGCTTGGTTAAAATACATGCTAGTGGATGTCAGATGAGATGGTGATGAGCAATATATTATTACAATGAGTGGCTTGGTTAAAATACATGCTAGTGGATGTCAGATGAGATGGTGATGAGCAATATATTATTACAATGAGTGGCTTGGTTAAAATACACGCTAGTGGATGTCAGATGAGATGGTGATGAGCAATATATTATTACAATGAGTGGCTTGGTTAAAATACACGCTAGTGGATGTCAGATGAGATGGTGATGAGCAATATATTATTACAATGAGTGGCTTGGTTAAAATACATGCTAGTGGATGTCAGATGAGATGGTGATGAGCAATATATTATTACAATGAGTGGCTTGGTTAAAATACACGCTAGTGGATGTCAGATGAGATGGTGATGAGCAATATATTATTACAATGAGTGGCTTGGTTAAAATACATGCTAGTGGATGTCAGATGAGATGGTGATGAGCAATATATTATTACAATGAGTGGCTTGGTTAAAATACATGCTAGTGGATGTCAGATGAGATGGTGATGAGCAATATATTATTACAATGAGTGGCTTGGTTAAAATACATGCTAGTGGATGTCAGATGAGATGGTGATGAGCAATATATTATTACAATGAGTGGCTTACGTATAGGTTAACTTCCCGTCGGATTAACACACTGGTACCACAGAAAAAGTGTCAAATAACCCTGAGAGTAGCGTGGTTCCTTGTGTGTGGAAGTGGGTATCAAGTCAAACCACAATTTCCTTATCAAGTAAAGTCCAAGTTCCTTAGATAAACGAGCCAAAGCATGTAGATGTATAGTCCAAACAGATCAATTTTATTGAACCCGAACAGGATAAAAACAGATGGCGCTTTCACTAATGACTAGCTTCTTCAGATCTTTACAAAATGGTATAGATTCCATCCCTTATATATGGTAATGGCCTGATCAGACTAAATTGAAACTCACATATATACAATTAGGTAGATAATTAGGTCAGTGAATAAAAAAACATCATTCTAAAAAGAGCCAGTGTATACAAATGCATCTTATAGATTTTGCTATGAACAGAGTTTCTACTTTATTACACGCTTTAGAATGCACAATTCCATTTCTTCATCAAAATTATATATATACATGAATTATAAAAATTCATAAAAATACATATTATATAATCTTTAATTAAACTTCAGTGTATTAAAAAAAAATATATCAAAATATGCCAATCTCAATGGAATTAGTTGTCTTTAATAAGGACAGTTGCTATATGTATAAGCCGGACTTCCAATATAAAGAATTAGTGTTTGTCATGTTTTATATACTTCATGAAGTTCATGATATATAACTTTAGCCCAAGTAGAGTATAACATATCAAAATAATATTAGTTAATATTAGTAAAAAATATGCATGTTATTAACCATGTGTAAAATAGAAGTAGAACATATGAAAAGGAATAAAAATGTATATGTACAAACATATTCACAAGGGCCCCTATAAATGCGTATTAATAACAGAATGGCATATATTGCTATATGTATATATACAGCCAGATCTTTAAATGCATTATTAGTAAATCATATGGATAACCATTAATGTATATTTTTTCCGTTGTAGGCCATATGTAAAATATGTAGATCTAATGCATAGTATAATGTAAATGAAGATATATGTGTGTGTAATGTAAATAAAATGAATAGATATAGATCAGAAATGTATGCAATTGTTTAAAAATAATTGATTATACTAAAAAATGTAAATATGGGGTATATATAACTATGATAAATT
>NW_025052607.1:0-12049 GCF_019279795.1 Protopterus annectens | reverse complement strand
AATTCATCTTGTTCTCTTTTCATTATAACATCTAAGAAAACATTAAAAAAACCTGGAGGGCTTTCTGCCATTGCAGCTACAGTTTGCAACAGTTTAAATGCTTCTGTCATGCTTACATGTTTAGCCATTGTTATTATATTTTCCCATATTGCAGGAAAATTAGTATTATTTATACTTACAGTTTTATTTGTATGCCCATCTTCTTTATTCTCAAAAGATTTACCTGTGTCTTGCCTTTTGTAATTCTCCTGTAACATTTTCTGTAAGTAAAATAACTATTTTGTTCCTGGAATACAAAAGAACCATTAGTGAACAGCCGCGGTTGTATGGCAGTTTGCAAGCCGAAAATAGTGTCTCCCTGTGGGCAGGAAAAAGCAGCTTCTCCTGCCTCTATGGTTCTTTTTCAGGTTCTGCATTTTTATTATTAAATATCACATTTTGTATTTTTGCATGCATATTATGTGATCTGGCACCTTCTAAACTTGTATTTTGTAGTTCTGTTAGCATATTTTCATTATTTGCACCAAACAAAACACTTTGTTCAACACTACATGCATTGGATGTCTGCCGCGGTTGTATGACAGTTTGCAAGCCAGAAATAGTGCCTCCCGGTGGGCAGGGAAATGCAGCTTCTCCCGCCTCTATGGATCTCTTTTCTGGTTCTATATTATCACTGTTAAATATCACATTTTGTATTCTTGCATACATATTATGGGAACTGACACTCTCTAATCTTGTTTTTTGTGAATCTTTAGGCATATTCTCATTATTTGCACTTAAAAAAACACTTTGTTTAACATTACATACATTTGATGAAATCGGCGGTTGTATGACAGTTTCTAAGCCCAAAATAGTGTCTCCCTGCGGGCAGGAAAATGTAGCTTCTCCTGCCTCTATGGAGCTTTTTTCTCGTTTTTTATTTACAGTGTTATAAGCAACATTTTTAACATTTTCATTAACATTCTGTGATCGGAAGTCATTCAATCCTATTTTGACAACATTTAGGCTCATGCTTTCATTATTTGCAACTTTTATAGGATTTTTTTCATGAATACATTCAGGCCTTTCCGCGGGACTTACACTACCTTTTAAGCCGGAATTGAGATGCCCTGGTGTAAACTTACACTGTTCATCAGCCTGTTCGGCTCCATGCTGTATAACGCTCCTATCAGCTTCAGTAAACATAGAAACACGGGAATTCTCCTCAAAGTTTGGATTCTGTATTTTTAAAACATTTTTCCTTTGGATTTCATTCTCCTCACCTGAAAAGAAAAAAAGAGAGTTAGTAGAAGCCATCATACCCGACAGCTATTCAGTAAAGCCTTCCTGCTGCATGACTTCTCACACAGGCAGGTCGGCCATAATGAAACTGGCAGTTAAGCCAGAACCAGGATTGCCCTACCTTTTTGTAGGGTGGATAATACTCTACACACCTGCAGAGTTTCAGCCTCCTAGCTTTTTCCAAGATGGCTGCTTTCCCTGGGAGCAGGGAAGTTGCCTCTGTTATTTAATTTAAAAGTGACAGGAAAATCTCAGCTTTGATATCCAGAAATATGGCCACTGGCAAAGCTAACCTTTCGGATTCAGAAGATGAAATTTCAAGCCATAAAAGTCCTTCTAAGGACTTTTCTACTAAAATAATCCTCGACTGGGCTGAGGAGATGGACTTTGGGGATCCCATGGATTCAGATGCTTCCCTGACTGGAAATGATTACATTATGGCAGTAATGAATGAAATAGCAAACACCATACCACCGTACCAAGAGAAAACTACAACAAAAACACAAGGTACAAAACTAATTTCTTCAAAAAGTAAAAAAATAACTAATTTTAGCTTGCCAAATGAATCAGAGTTAAGTGACAGCACTGAGGAACTGAATAAAACTCTCGCATGTGCTCTTACTTCCGCTTTAGCGAGTGAAAATAAAACGGCAGTTATTACTGCCTTGTCTCAACTAGAAAATGCCAAAAAACAATTGTATAGTAATAAAAAACATGAATTAAGTGATATACAAGCCACAAACATTCAAAATAAAGAGGCAGACTGCAAAAATAGTCGCGGAAGTTCGCGGCCGCCATTTTGTATGCAGTCCAATGATACGAACAATAAAACAACTGTTAGCACCCAAAATAAAACAAAACAAATGCATAGGGAAGCTTTTGAACAGTTTTCAAGCATAAATGATTCAAATGCAGACATAATTAAACAATCAGAAGTCCAAAATAGTCGTGACAGTTTTCGGGCGCCATTTTGTGTATCCAGCAACATTACGAATGTTAAAACAATGCCTAACAGCAATAATAAATCCAAAGAAATACACAGGGCAGCATCGGAACATGTTTTAACCACAGCAATCTCAGATTTTAGTGAAAATGAACTGGCTAGTGCTGGTGATCGTGATGACAGTTTGCGACTGCTAGGTGGTGCAGAGTGCACTGCAGTACAAGATGTACAAGCAGAAAATGAATCAAATGAGATTAAACACTTACCAATACAAGTAGATGAGCCTTGTACAAGAAAAAATAAGTCCACAATTAAGGCATTACAGCATTCCAATGCAAATATTCCCATAAAAGAAAAACGAACATCATTAATGGACTTGCATGCACAGTGCAGCCCCAGAGCAGACAGGAAATATTCAGAAGCTGTTAAGGTAGCAACTTTAAATCTTAAAGGGGCAGAGACAACATCAAGAATAGTCCCAAAGCCCATGATAAGAGTTAAAGCAAACATGCAAACAGAAATAGATAAAGAAATTGTTTGGAAACAACTGATTAAGCCCTTAGGAATACAATTAAAGCAAGTCTGTGCTTTAATACATATAAGAAAAGAAAACTATGCAGATATTTATTTTGAGGATAATGACTCTGCTATTAATCTTCACACTGCTTTCCTTAAAAAACAAAAATTGCACCAAGCACCATGGTGTAATTATCAGATTTCTAATCTGGATATAAGTTTTAGAAAAAAATTGACATTGCAGTTCCGAACAATATATGTCTCAGAGGAACAGATAAGGAAATATCTTCAATCACAATGTGCTGAAGTCCTTTCAATTAACAAATGTTATAACCAGAAGGCAGAGGGATTATGGGATGGTGCTTGGGAAGCATGTACAGCGTTACATGTGAATGACACAGGAGTGAAACATCTACAGGGAATCTGTTTCATAGCAGGACACAGAGTTATGTTAAGGTATCCAGGGCAACCACCCTCATGTTATTTTTGTGGTAATTTTTCTCATATGATAACACAATGTCCATACAGGAAATGTGTTAAGTGTGGATCAAAGAAACATTCTACAAAGGCTTGCCCAGTAAAATGTCATTACTGTGCTGGTCCACATCACTTGGCTGAATGCCCAACAATGTATATACAGAATAAAACAGAGGATGTGACTCCGAATATAACTCATGAAGGCATAAATGAAACAATAACAAATACTACTAATAGAAGCGAAGAAGAAAACGAAATGCAGGAAGAAGACAATGATAAACAAGAGCATACAAAAGAATTGCTAATAGAAAACAAAAATAAATCAGAAAAGGACATTAGCAGAAAACAGGACAAAAGCTCTGATACTGAGTCCAAGCAAGAGAAATTTATACCATCTGGGACAAATACTGACACAAACAATAAGTTAACCAATGCGATGAATGATGCAACAAAAGGAAAGACTGTCACTACTGACAATGACATTAAAGAGAAAATACAAAACATTAGAAGCAAGGAAAATAAGACTGGGAAAAGTAGATCAATTTCCCCCAACTCAGCAGTAGTAAACACTATACAAGTAAATGATGACTCCTGTACTTCTGAATCGTCAGATGAAGATCTCTCTTCAATCAAGAAACCCACAATACCATGGACTAAGGTAGGAAATAAACGGAGGAAAGGAAATATTAAAATTTCACAAAAAACTTTAAACAAACAAAAAGATAATACCTGAGAAAAGGTATTGAACATTGAACATTCAATAAGACATTTAATTAATATGACTTTTGAGAAATATAACTTTTCAAAAAAGGGAAAAGGACAATATTAAATGAGATATTGCATAAGTAAATATGAATAAAAATATATTAACAACAAAATTTTACAGATAATCTAATTAGCATAATTTAATGTCTTATGATATTTTGTAAATATGGTAAAGAATACATATTTTAATGCATTATGACTTAAAGTATACCTATGCTAAAGACTTAATACAGTACTAACAAATTAATTTTACAGTTTACCTACTTGAAGTTCATTTTCCTAAATGATTTAATCTAATTTTCTTAGTATTGTTCATGATACTAAATGCTTTTAGTTACATTAGAAGTGCAGTTTCATATTTTCATGTTAAATCCATAAGGAAAAGAATATTTAATGTACATATGTAATACCATTGTATAGTATATTATATCTATATTTTATTAATAAAAACATGATTAATCCTAGCTTTTTCTCTCTTGGAGAAAAACAACATTCCAGGGTTATTTTTTCTCTATGCAGAAACATGCTTGAAATGCATAGGGAAAGCTAAAAACAATAAACGGTCATACTGAAACTGGCAGTTAAGCCAGAACCAGGATTGCCCTACCCCTTTGTAGGGTGGATAATACCCTACACACCTGAAGAGTTTCAGCCTCCTAGCTTTTTCCCTCTTGGAGAAAAACAACTTTCCAGGGGTATTTTTTTCTCTATGCAGAAATATGCTTGAAATGCAAAAAGAAAACTAAAAACAATAAACGGTCATACTGAAACTGGCAGTTAACTGGCAGTTAAGCCAGAACCAGGATTGCCCTACCCCTTTGTAGGGTGGATAATACCCTACACACCTGCAGAGTTTCCGCCTCCTAGCTTTTTCCCTCTTGGAGAAAAACAACTTTCCAGGGTTATTTTTTCTCTATGCAGAAACATGCTTGAAATGCATAGGGAAAGCTAAAAACAATAAACGGTCATACTGAAACTGGCAGTTAAGCCAGAACCAGGATTGCCCTACCACAATGAAAGGTGGATAATACCCTACACTCCTGCAGAGTTTCAGCCTCCTAGCTTTTTCCCTCTTGGAGAAAAACAACTTTCCACAGGTATTTTTTTCTCTATGCAGAAACATGCTTGAATTGCAAAAAGAAAGCTAAAAACAATAATCGGTCATACTGAAACTGGCAGTTAAGCCAGAACCAGGATTGCCCTACCCCTTTGTAGGGTGGATAATACCCTACACACCTGCAGAGTTTCAGCCTCCTAGCTTTTTCCCTCTTGGAGAAAAACAACTTTCCAGGGGTATTTTTTCTCTATGCAGAAACATGCTTGAAATGCAAAAAGAAAGCTAAAAACAATAAGAGGCTGAAACTCTGCAGGTGTGTAGGGTACTATCCAGCCTACAAAGGGGTAGGGCAATCCTGGTTCTGGCTTAAGTGCAAGTTTCAGTTTGACTGTTTATTGTTTTTAGCTTTCCCTAGTCATTTCAAGCATGTTTCTGCATAGAGAAAAATTAACCATGGAAAGTTGTTTTTCTCCAAGAGGGAAAAAGCTAGGAGGCTGAAACTCTGCAGGAGTGTAGGCTATTATCCACCCTACAAAGGGGTGGGGCAATCCTGGTTCTGGCTTAACTGCCAGTTTCAGTATGACCGTTTATTGTTTTTAGCTTTCTTTTTGCATTTCAAGCATATTTCTGTATAGAGAAAAAATACCTCTGGAAAGTTGTTTTTCTCCAAGAGGGAAAAAGCTAGGAGGCTGAAACTCTGCAGGTGTGTAGGGTATTATCCACCCTACAAAGTGGTAGGGCAATCCTGGTTCTGGCTTAACTGCCAGTTTCAGTATGACCGTTTATTGATTTTAGCTTTCCCTATGCATTTCAAGCATGTTTCTGCATAGTGAAAAAATAACCCTGGAAAGTTGTTTTTCTCCAAGAGAGAAAAATCTAGGAGGCTGAAACTCTGCAGGTGTGTAGAGTATTATCCACCCTACAAAGTGGTAGGGCAATCCTGGTTCTGGCTTAACTGCCAGTTTCAGTATGACCGTTTATTGTTATTAGCTTTCTTTTTGCATTTCAAGCATATTTCTGTATAGAGAAAAATTACCTCTGGAAAGTTGTTTTTCTCCAAGAGGGAAAAAGCTAGGAGGCTGAAACTCTGCAGGTGTGTAGGGTATTATCCACCCTACAAAGTGGTAGGGCAATCCTGGTTCTGGCTTAACTGCCAGTTTCAGTATGACCGTTTATTGTTTTTAGCTTTCCCTATGATGGAGGGTGGAAAAAGCGATCATGCTGCCTCTGCAGCTGCTACTGATGACGATTCCCAGGGATTTAGCTCCATTTCTACTTCAGAATTGATGGAAATGAATGTCCAAGACGATGGAGAACAACTACAAGAAGTTTCAGACCGATCTCGGCAAGAACGACAGCTCCCAACTACTTCTTTGTTAAGTTGGGCCGAGGAGATGGAACTAGCGAGCCCCATCGAGCTAAATTTACAACAGCCCTTCTCAGGGCTCTCATTTCGGGCTTCTGGTGCTTCCAATCAGCCTGCAAACGGCTTTAAACAAAATTTTGCGATGTCCGGGAAATCCCCTAACATCGCTAATGTTAAAACAGTTGCGAGTCACTCTGCAATGTATCTACAACAGATACAAAGAGAAACGATGCTGATTCAAGCAAAAACAGGCCATAATTTACAGAAGGAAGGTCGGGAAAGGAAAAATTCAACTTCGGACAACTCCTTGCAACTAGCGACCTCACGGGAACTACATGATAACTCTTCAGGACTTAATGAACAACGGAAAGGGGATAGAATGGGACAAAGTGCTTTGCGACATAATCAAAGGCAGGGAACAGGTTCAATACCATTAAAAGTAAGTCGGGAAGATAGCGGAAGAGACACAGATGACGGCCAGATGAGTGAAACTTCATCATCCTTTTTTTCACCTTCCGATGATGTTAAAGGTGCGTCCTTGGGCTCCGATCGCCGTTCTACACAATCATCCAGCATAGAAGGGTTGGATTTACACATATCCACAGCTTCCTCCCAATTTTCCGATGAGGTAGCCATAAAGGAAGGGCGCTTTAAAAGGATGGGCAAGGTAAGCCTAAACACTACTGCAGAATCCATACAGAAGCAGGACAAGGGACAAATAAGGCAGGTGGAAGGTGCGACACAGGGAGACGGTCTTGCCGCATCCCCAGCTGCATACACGGAGCCTTCTGATCCAGTAACGGGCTATACACATACAAATGCGCAGAGGGGACTGAATAAGCCGGTAGGTGCACCTGCTAATTTATTTAAAATAATACCAGATGGCGCGTCACAAGGGACGCACGATGTATTTTCAGGAGGGGATTCTACAGAAAGGAGAATGGTGCAGGTGGCTTATACCGACTGGAGCACCAACGATGGTACCAATGATGCTATGGCTGCTGACCACCTACAACAGGAACGAAATGAGGCATATTTAAGGCAAGACAATCAGCAGAGGTTGTCTGTCATCCCGCCACATATGGCGCGGGAGCAAAGAACAGTACGAGAACGCTCCTCGGTGCCTGCTTCACCTTTGTGCATGACAGAGATGAGAGAAACAGGTACCCCCTCTTCCATCCACGTTGACGGGGGCCGTGATGTTTCCTTAAAGAGAGGAGGGGATGGTGACTCCATGCCAGATTTCACAAGAGCAAGATCAACAAAACAACGTCGTTTTTCGGGACCGCATTCGGACATACAGGAAGAAGTGGCTCCTTCTCCTAGGGAAGAAATTGAAGGGCGGCAAGGAGAGGGCCTCTCATATGCAAGGGCAACGGCAGCGACAATACAGGATGCCATACCACCGCAACGATTTCGCATCGTTCACAAGCCTTCTGTCAAGGTACAAACGGCTTCGGGGCGCCCACAAGTAGGGCGGACATCTGGCATGATCTATTAAAGCCATTGGGATTCCCACTTCCCACCATCTGTGCCCTGTTACATTGGGGACGGGAGTCGGTGGGTGAAATATTTTTCGAAACACAGGTAATGGCGCTTCGCTTTCAGGCCAGTTTCTTGGCGAAAGGGGACATTCCATCTGTGGCGAAGTACCGATTGCTCAAAGTCAATGTGCAATTTCGGAGGAAGGTATCAATACACTTCCGAACGATACAACTGGACCCTGAGCAGATCAAACAGTATCTACTGAGACATGTCGATACAGTGCTGTCCTTGGAAGTCTTGTGATGAAGCGGCCGGTGGAGCGTGGGACTGCGGATGGACGGCGACTGTTGATTTTAAGCTGACAGATACCGGACCTACCCACATCCCGGGCGTTTGCTTTGTGATGGGGCATCGGGGTGTCCTACGTTATGCAGGACAGCCCCGTACTTGCTATTTCTGTGGTGACTTCACGCATGTGGTGTCCGACTGTCCTGCAAAAAAGTGTTCCAGATGTGGACAAAGAGATCATTTTGCCCGGGACTGCAAGACTTTCTGCATGTTGTGCTCCGGACGACATGCCACGTCAGCTTGTGATGCGTTCATGTCTCCAGTGGTTCCAGAGGAGCGCAGTACAATGTCGGATATAGCACAGGACTCACAGTCATTTGAAGCTTGTGCTCCCCCAAAGGTAGCAGAGACTGTATCAGCGGACTTTCCACCAATTACACAGAAGGAAGTATCCACGGCAGTACAACCCAAACCCACATCGGTCCCGAAGACGATGCCCCCGAGGGAGGACGTCTTAGCCCCCCCACCACAGGAGGATTCACCACTACTATTTTCTGATGGTTCTCAAGAGGAAAATTCGCAGGAGGGTGAATCCTTTTCACAGGATGCGCAGTTACAAGCTACTCCTCTTCCAGATGAAGCAGAGGTGGATCTATTGATTGTCTCTGACGACATAGAAGATGGCTCAGACGATGCAGATAACACGAAGGTCAAAGACGGGCCATCATGGAAGGTGGTCGGAAAAAAGAAACCTCGGACAGGTAGGTCAAAGCCTTCCCGTAAAGCTAGCTTCATAGGCAAAAAGAAGGTGGGGAAAGCAGTACATACCAATGATCATGGCTGAATTTTTGTTGACGTCTTGCAATGTCAATTCAGTATGTTCGTTGCGAAAACGAGCCTTGGTTTTAAATTGGATTATGACTTTAAACTTTTCCATGCTGTGCCTGTTAGACACAGGATTATTGACTGATGATCATGTATTACAACTTACTACAGCTTGGGGGAAACACCATGTTTGGTCCAAAGGACTGGATGTACACTCAGGTATTTTGATACTATACGACTCTTCGGAAGTACAAATACGGGATGTTGCCCACATTATACCAGGCCGTTTACTACTAATAGATGTTAAAGTACAACAACAGTTCTTCAGGGTGATAGTCCTATATGGATTATTGGACACTGAGGACAGATGTCGTATGTTTCGCATGCTTTCACCGTTTGTCATGACTTCCTTTCCAGTCATAGTGGTGGGGGACTTTAACTCCCATTTGTTGACAGGCCCGAAGAGCCAGGAACGAGATGTTCGGGTGTGCTGGAAGATAATGGCAGATGCCTCGTTAAAGTTAGCCCCTTCTCCAGCGTACACTTATCATCGGGGAGATCATCGCACTTCCATTGACTATTGTTTGCATTCTCCATCTTTAATTTGTAAATCTATGACTTCTGAGTTGTTATGCTTTACGGACCATTCCGCACTAACTTACACTTTTGGAAGTACTTTAAGAGTATCTGCAGGACGTGGACACTTTCGCATGGCTCCGGCTTTGCTGAAATTAGACATATGGAAGTGCATATTGGACGAATTGTGGCAGGATCATTGTACATTGCGTTCCATGTATTCTACCACACAAGACTGGTGGGTGGATATGAAAACCAAGGTGAAAGATCGGTATGAATGGATGTCTCATAGATATCATATATGTCTTAAACAACGGACAAATGATGCATATGACAATTATGTTGCTGTGTCTAGGTCAAATGTTTCTGATGTTTTGTTGTATTTAAAAGAAATGTATACTTTAGCGTTGTCTAGGGTTCATTCCCAATTGCAAAGATTAGCTAGATCGACTCAAGGGAAAGCGGACCATTGTCTTCCCTTTTTGACTAGAAAGGTGGGAAACAAGCACAGCTTAATGCGCTGCTTGAGAGATTCCCAGGGTCGGTTATGCAATAATCAGAGGGGGATGTTAGGCATAGCTAATAAATATTTGAAGGAACAATATATTGATAAGGGACCTTTTCTACAAAATTGGGGAATGTTTCCGATGCCAGCAGCTTTGAAAGCGAAAATGGAGAGGGTGATTCAGTTGGAAGAGGTACAGGAGGCTTTACATCAGCTAGCAAAAAAAGATACAGCGCCGGGCCCAGATGGTATCCCATATGCTTTTTATACCCTGTTGCCCCCAGATTGCCTTAAATGTTTGGTAACATTGTTTAATGATTGGTTGATGAATGGATTTGTGGATGGTGTGCCATTGTCAACTGCGATTCATTTCATTTGGAAAAAGGGGACCGTGCCTCCTTGTCTAATTGGCGTCCTATAGCGCTTTGTAATACTGACTACAAGCTATTTACAAAGGTATTACAATTGCGGTTAAGGGCGATTTTACCTCAAATTTTGGAATCTGGTGTGTATGGTGTTCCAGGCCGATCAATGGCAGAGATTTTGCATACAGTTAAACAAATAGTCTCATCTGTGGCTGTTCACCCCCCCTCTTTGGTGGTCACGCTGATATTGCAAAGGCTTTCGACAATGTGTCTCATTCTGCTTTAAATCGATTATTGCTGCGTATGGTTTTGGTGAAAGTTTTTGTAAATGTCTTACGTACTTTACATGCTTATTCTGCCGTAACGCCGGTGATTAATGGATGGGTTGGTAAGGAGATACGGTTGCGTTGTGGAATTAGACAAGGATGTCCGCTTAGCGCTTTTTTACTCGCATTGGTGGTGAGTGCAGTGTTTTTGCAATTTAGGAAGACATTATGTTTACCTCCCCATTCATATAACTGTTTGGGAATTTTGACCCCGCGACTCTTTTCATATGCTGATGATATCACTTATTTAGCGGAAGATAGAGGGGTATTTAATGCACAATTCTATAATACGTTGTTACCATTGTTTTCCTATGTGGGTCTATCTCTTAACTTGACAAAGTCGGCAGGTTTTACGGCTTCCCCTACTTCATTATTCTCTACCCAACAGATTCCATTCAGTACAGAAGGAGTCACTGTTTTGGGAGTTCCTTTTGGAACTATACCGTTTGTGAGAGAAAAATGTTTTCAGTTGGTGCAGTTGGCTTTGGCACGATTGAAGTTTTGGGCGACCTTTCCCATGACGTATGCAAAGAGGGTATTTATGCTAAATACCTTTTTCATTCCAAAGCTTCAATATGTTTTCACGGTGTATTTCTTTCCTATGGCCTGGATGGCGTTAGTGTTGAAGCAATGCTTTAATTTCTTTTGGGCTTCTCAACTGAACCCAGTCAGGAGAGGAGTGGTGTATTCTCCCGCAACAAAAGGTGGATTGGCTTTACATCATCCGACCCTATTTCTCCAGATTCAGTTTTTGCATTTCTTGTGGGCTCATTTAAAGAGTAAGGAAACTTCCTTGGTTGGAGCTTTGACGTATACAGCTAACTTCCCCTTTTGGGATAAGTTGTTGCATGGAAAACGATCCAGAGGCCTGGATTCCCAAGAATTACAGGACATTCAATTGGTTGTAATGAAGTATCAGATCCCCACTCTTTCTATAGCCTCACCCCGAACGGTTTGGTACTCTGAAACAATGAATAATTTTGTTTGGGTAGATGGTTTCTCAGGGTATACTACAATGCAATTGCATGGTCTTCGCCGAAGACGTGTTAGATATGAAGATATACCACAGTGGGTGATTTGTTATGGAGGCCGCTAAACAAATTGCGATGCGAGCATCCCTGCCCTTTAGGCAAGTAGAGGATAGGATTTGTCGCGCTTAGGTTGTTCTGCTCCTGAAGACTCTGCACATGTCTTCTTGCATTGCCCAAGAGCAGTTACCTTCTGGACACAGGTAAGGAGATTTTTTAGGGTTCAGACTTTGTTTCCGCTTTTCA
>NW_025052606.1:0-12589 GCF_019279795.1 Protopterus annectens | reverse complement strand
TATATATATAATATTAACAATACAAATACTAAATCTAACAGATATCTCATTCTTAAGTGCAATAATGCCCACCAGTATCTGGTCTCAGAACACCCTAGGGCATGCCTTATTCCTACAATAACACACCCTGTCGGAATTATTTTCTCTCTGAGGTAGTTTGTGCAAGTGTTGTTACACTAATAATAGAATTACATACGCATCAAATAAGCAGCTTAGTGACCTCCCTCAACATATATATGTATTTCTTTGAGGATGCATAAATGTAGATAAGGTACAATATTACAGATAATTGTACTTATTTTATTAGAGTTTGTATTAAATACTGCTTCATTCATAAAACACACCTGCAAACCATTTAAAAAAATGTAAGAAAAATGCTGCAAGGCACAAAGTTAATTACTGATTATAAAAATAAACAGACCAATATTTTCTGTTATGGCATATACTTCTACTTTCTTGCAAACAAGTGTATATGACAAGCTTTTAAATACTTAAATATACAAGTAAAATAAAGGCATTAATGGAAACCATTACTGATATCAGACCCATCGAATTTTTAACAAATAATGATAACTAGCTAAACTGCTGCTGTGAAGTAAAAACAATCTGATAAATCTCTTTCAACACTGCAATATTTTAACCCATAGAATAAGAGCTATGATATGGGAAACCCGACTCTAGACAAAACAGCTACCTCAGTATCAAGGAGATAGATAATAACCTGAATAAGCAACACACACACACACACGCACACACACACACACACACACACACACACACACACACACGGCAGATTTCTGACCAACAACGTGTCATCCAAGATCCACTGCTGGGCTTACTTGTTGTTCTTGCAATGGAGATCTGTGACTTTAGTAAATTTATTAAAGCTGGAAAAGCAGCTTGATGCAAGAAACAATACAAAAATACTAAGAGAAGGAGTATGGAAATTGAGTTACATTGTTAAAAATTGTGTCAAACTGCAAGAAGAAGAAGATGAGCTGAGTTGTTGAGCTGCATGAGGTTTTCAAATAAAAACAAAAACTTCACCGGCATATGGCTGAACCAGTTGCCTCTCTACTAGCTTGAGAATTTGGGGCTAGCAGTCTGGAAATTGGGATGTTAGAAGTAGGTGCCAATTTCCAGTTTAAATGTCCCAGTAATATCAAGATGCTTTAGAGTTCCCAGCATGCAACAGTGGCCACCAGCCATATCAGGCTGTGGAGAGGAATTATATAACAACTCATATTGCTAATTAGGAGACTGGTTAAAAAAATAGCGTGATTTTAGGTGATTGACACCATTTTGTCATTCCTACCTTTTCTAATTTGTTCATACTTTACTTCTAGATGTTTCAGGCTATTATTCTGATCATTAAAGCATAGGAGAATGCCTGTCTGGCAATCACATATACTCCAATAATCCTATTTTGTGCAGGAACTAATTTTCATAAGCTATGTTCTTCATTGATAATAATATAGCAATAACCCACGCCTGGGTGTGGGTAATGCGGGATTTAACCATGGTTGGCGTGGTTCGCCCTCGGGACGAAACAAAGACAACCGTGGTTAAATCCCTCATTACCCACACCCAGAAGTGGGTTATTGCTATTATACTATGACATTATTTAAGAAAAGAAACAATTATTTTCTTAAATAATGACATTGTATAATGCCTCTTTGCTGCCCTTCCGCAGCTGTCTGGCATCCGCTGCAGTTCTGATGAACTGTGCATGCCTACACAGTACATCAGAGCTGTGGCCAAAAGCAATGGAGAAAGCAAGATCTCTGTTGCTTTTTTACTGTTTTGCTATGTTAAATGGGTTTAACATAGCGAGACGCTTTAAAATAAGCAACGGAGATGTCCGTTGCTTATTTTAAAGCCGTCTCGCTATGTTAAAACCATTTAACATAGCTTTCTTAAAGCATAAAAGCAAGCGGAGATCTTGCTTTCTCAGTTTTTCCACACAATGTCTCGCTATGTTAAATGGGTTTAACATAGCGTGACAGCTTTAAAATAAGCAATGGAGATCTCCGTAGCTTATTTTAAAGCTGCCTCACTATGTTAAACTCATTTCCGCCAACATAGCGAGACAGGTTTAAAAAGCAACGGAGAAACAAGATCTTCGTTGCTTTTACACACTAAGCTATGTTAAAGGAGTTTAACATAGCGAAACAGCTTTAAAAAAAGCAACAGAGATCTCCGTTGCTTTTTTTAAACCTGTGTCACTATGTTAAACTCTTTTAACATAGCGAGACAGTGTTTTAAAAAAAGACTTATACTAATGGAAAAAGTCTGGGCGACCAGACCTTTTTCCATTAGTATAAGTCGATTTACAACGTGTACGCTGGCCAATCAGCGTGCACATTTTGGAATATTAATAGGGGGTCATGGTATAATGTGCTACAGCACACCAAATTGCACAGCCCACTTTTCTTCCACTCTTCAGCTGCTACATTGTACACTGTCTTTAGAAATGTGTTTATATCACTGGAGTATGCTTCTAATAAGAACAGGATCATTTTCATTGTCTGTAACCAAATTCTGCCTACTGTTAACAGTTTCTGTGCTAACTTCCTACTCCTGGGTTTGATTTGCAATCACTTTGTGCCACTATCTTGCTTTTCCATACTCCCATTCTTATACTAAATACGTTTTTCAGTTTGCCATAACATGTCCAGGGAATCTACTTCATCCCACATTTTCCATAGTGCTTTAAAATGAGGAAAGTCTTTCCAAAATATTTCTTCATGAATGATATCACTGGTTAGCTCCATGCAATGCAACTGTTTCTGAGAACAGTTTTAATTTCTATTAGAATAAGGAATATCTTTTCTGTCACCATGAAAATATTGTACCTTCATTTTCTGATTGTTTCTAAATTTATGTTTTCTTGCTAGTGGAAGCATATAAAGGGGCAATCATGTTTCCATAACCCACTAGGGCTTGCACCTTCCTCCCGTCTAAAAATAAAGTATATTTTATTAACTTAGTTGCAATACAGTGACTCGGGATTTAGTCAATTATCCTAGATTATGGACCACCTTCATATAAAGCATGCCGATCAGTTTTACATATCTTTATTGATACCATCATCATCAGTGTTACAAGCACAGAAATTAGCAATGTGATACTTCCATCCATAGTTGTAACACCTTAACAAATTGTTGTGCTTTTTTTACTAAAGATGTGACATTACTTACTGCAGTTTTAGCATTAGAATTAGATAGTTCATTTTTAAACATCATGCCTTTAATTAATAAGTGTTCTACTAAATTTATTAGCTTGTTTGATTTATTGGAATCATTTTGCAATACCCATTTCCTTATATTTCTAGGCAAAGTTCTTTTAAACAGGTTTATTGCTAACATTTCTAGCATTTTACTTTACTGCTGCTATCAGGTTCAATCCAGAGCTTTAAGTTATGCTTTAAGCCACACATTTTCACACTTTTCAGATGATTATCTTTATTAAATGCCTAGTTATGAAATTATATTATTTGTACCTCATGGGATATATCAGTCCTGACTAACCATTCTTTCTTAAATTATCATAACCCATGCATTCAGGTTTCATTCCTAGCCATGAATCACTTCAGGCTGCTTCTGTCAGCTAGGTTGACAGAAGTCCTGCCCAATCCTACCCAGCCTGATTGGTTAGTAGCCTGTAGTACCATAGCACTCAGATGTTACTAAATAAGAATCTAGCTTATTCTCCCTGACTAGTTTTCTTCAGATGTGGTGCAGATTTGGAATTGGCAGTTATGTTGGCCAGCACAATTAGTTGTTGTACCTGCTCTGCTTTCTGGTCAGTCTAAACCTGTTAAGTCTGTGATTTTTCCCATAATTTCCTCATGCTGTCAGCAGTTAGCCATGTCAGAAATACAACAGTAGCAGTATATTATAAAGTTTATAACACAAAATGGCTGACATTAAGCTGTAGCCAAAATGTCCACATTCTTCATCAGTATAACTCCCAGAAGACTATGAAAGAAGGTAATATGTACAAAAACAAGTTTGTTTAGTAATCCACAAACTAAAAATATCAGCTTAGTTGGCACTGCAGCTTCAAAATAAAATAAACAGTATCTTATTTTCTTCTCAATATTAAAATTCAGTGCACAGGGCTGCTTTAAGAAACAGGCTCTCTTTTGACAAAAGGAAAGTCCAAGACTGCAGACATCTACCAGGCCCAACTTTCAAAGATATAAGTATTGGCACAGGTATAATCCACCAGTAGCCCTGACTGGGTTAGCAGTCCACCCTTCCAGAGTCTTGATTTAAATTATCCTTCAGTGTAGAACTAACTTAATAGTTTGCTGTTTCATGCAACTATTTTTTATAGAATATTGACAATTACAATCTTGTTAACCAGCTAACTGATACTAGATACCTCCTCATGGGAGAGTTCCCACAGTCTGAAACCCACATTTTAAGGCCTTTTTTCCAGACCAGCATATTACAATATGATTATATGTCACTACTTTGAAAAACAAAAATAAAAAGTTAATCTGAAAAGATCAAAATACAGCAACAAAAAACAAACAAAAAAAAACTTCAAAAATGTGTTTTGTACAGGGAAAAACTTCCTTCCACCCTCCAAATTGAGGGAAAGGCTGTACCTTCCCTACCACTTGTAGTCCACACTCATAGGATCATAGGATCATAGGAGGTTACTAAGCTAATGGCCCGGGGGGCATTGCAAGTCTAGCCAAGAGTTTATCCCCAAAAAATAAACCATAGTCATCATCTGTCATCCCTGTCAATGCGAGACACAGGTAGAACCCCTGGGACAAATTTGTGGTTTTGCATCCACTCATCAAGGTTGCTCTTGAAGAGAGCCAGCAAAGTGTCCTGTTTGACATGTATGAGAAGTCTATTCCAGAGACATGGCAGCCTATGGGAGACACACCTGTCTGTCCAGCAGTTTTTTTTTAATGTCACATATTAGATTTATACATTTCAAGTGGATAATGCACAAAGAATTCGACTTATGTATATGGAGCATCTCTAGTAGGACAGGGTCTGAGATTGCCTTGTAGGCAAGACACAGATAACCTCCAAGCAAGCTGCACAATGTCAAGTAGAGTGATAGTGATTTGAGCCTGTCCACATAGGGCAGGTGTTGGAGGCCATGGATTATCTTTGTGAGGTTTTTCTGTGGCCTTACCAGCTGGTGCAGGTGTTTGGAGAGGTACATACCAAACAGGGCTTTGTACTCAATTACTGGCCTAATGAGGGAGGAGTATGTTGAGGTAATGACATCCTTTTTTCTGGATGCAATCCCTTTACATATGAGCTGAACCAAGTAAAAGGCTTTTCTGCCCACTGCCGCTACATGATTTTTGAATATGAGATTGTTTTCAATCTGTTTACCCAGGTCTCTCACCACAGGCTGTGTGGTTAGGGGGTTGCCATTAATGTAGTAATCAGTAGGGGCCATGCTTTTGATGAATGGTGTGATGTTACATTTTTTTTTAATTTAACTTAAGGCCATGACTTTGGTACCAACCATTTGTTTCTGTGAGACCCTCTCGTAGTATGCTAACATCATTTGGGGAGTCAATGACAGCACCCAACTTACAGTCATCATCAAACTTGGTAAGCCACAGGCCTTTTGTCTTTGCCTGGACCTCTGAGAAGTAGATGACAAACAGTAGGGGGGCCAGGACAGATCCCTGGGGAACACCACTAGTGACAGGTCTGCTGTTGGAGGTCGAGGCACCTATTTTGACCTTGTGGGTCCTATCAGTGAGCCAGTTGGCCACCAACCTGATGAGATAGGGATTTACACCAAGTTATGTTAGCTTTATGATGATGTCGAGTGGAAGATTGTTGCAAAGGCTTTGGCCAGGTCAAGTAAGCTGTATGTACCGACTTTCCCTCAAGGTCAATAATTATATGTTATCCCTAATGAGAATAACTGGAATCATACCAGAAACAATATGAGGGGACCCATGCAAGGAATAAAGCATTTAGGAGCTGCCTCTGCCCATTAGTAGTACAGGGGGCAGCCTGTGGGTAAATTTTCAGTTTCCCATCAATAGATCTAAGTTATGCTTAAATATGGATAGTGATGAACTTTATTTTATGTGGATGAAGAGTCTGTTCCACAGCAGGAGTATTCTCTGTGAGATATACCTGTCCCTCCAAACTGTTCAGTTGATGTTGCAAAAGAGGATTAGATCCCTAGACCAAGTATTTCTGATGCCATTTGACTTGCTGATGTGCAGTAAATACATCAGTATTAGGTCAGAGGATGTCTTGTATACCAGACACAGGTCATTTAGCAGTGTGTAGGTAGTGATGCAGAAAAATATTCATCCATATTATACAGATCTGGTTTTATACAAGCTGTAATGCTACTTTACAATAATGCCACACAGTCAAGCTTTCAAAAGTTGGGAATTTGAGTTCTCAAGTTAGAGATGGTATTTATTCGATAATTCAGAAAAAATGCCGCAAAGTAGTTAAAACGGAATGTGCAGGATATGTAATTAGCAACAGTAGATATGTGGTTATCTGTGTAAGTTAATTCACCTTTCATTTAGAGTAGAATCCAGTGGCATGCTAAATGATGTGGAACTAGAGCTTAGACACTGTAGGTGTAAATAACACAACATGATTGCTTTACATTCTATTGCAACTTCAATAAAATATTTATAAAACTGGAGTTAACTGTGAACACTTCATACCTGGTAGGGCTGTTTCTGAAAAGTTAACACCCATCATCACTTTATCTGTCATACTTTTGGCAGAGATGGTAAAAACTGAAAACAACACACCTCCTACCCTTTGTTGGAGCACAAAGGAAACTAGTATAATTTTCCACAATCATTTTAATATAACAAGGTGCTAAAAAGGTTTTGACATGTAATAATATGTTACAAATTTCAGTACAGCATATTATTTATTAATTGGAGCTATCTATATCCTTTTTGACTGGACATTTCAATCACATAGCAGTTTGCACCAATACATGTTCTTGGACCACAGACTAAATATGCATCTATGTCAGATGATTGACTTTTTGGACACTCGAAAAAAATACTGAAGAGACCATATGATTGAGTTTCTGAAAACTCAAACATAAAAAAACACAAAAATCTATCTTTTTTACATTTTTACAGGGGTCAACTCCCCCTGCAGCCCCTGCAAATTATATAGATGAATGCTGAGATTGCACTACATTGAGGAAAAAGGTAAATTTCCTGATCCACGCTGTACCATGATCTCCATTCAAAAGCTTCAGGATTTCAAAAATTCAATCATATGGTTTCGACTATATGGAGTTCGAGTTTCTGATCAACTGACGGAGACCCCTAAATATACATTTATAACCAGAGCTAACTACTTTCCCATTGTAAGACCAAACCATATTATTTTATCATAACCCTTATCCCTTATACCATTTTACTATAAACCTTATTCCCTATCTCTTTTATCAGCAGTTTTTCCAATGTACACTTTAAGTAATATTAAGAAACAACAAATAATATTGCAACCAGATTTTGACAGAATCTTATTAGTGGTGGAAGTGATATTAGCTGGGGAAAAGAACACTATAATAGAAACTATTCTTGAATTCTACACAGTCAGTATAGCAAGACCAGTAATATTAAACTTATGGTTGCCTTTAAAATATTTCTCAAAGTGAGAAGTTACAGTTCCTGTTAAAAGCTTCATTATAAAAACATTCATAAAGTACCAGTAGTCAGAAAGGTCTTCATAACAGGCAGTCTTACTGCTCTTACTTCATGCTTAATTAGTTTCACATAAAGGAAATCCTTGTAAATATTTAATGTGTTAGTATCCATCTATCCACCCTTATGAATCACAGCCACCACCATCCTCAGAGCTTACCAGGCAAGGAGGGGGGAACACAAGTATAGTGTCAGTTCTTTCTCTTATATCACACAAGCATGCGTATATACACAGACACACACACACACACACACACACACACACACACACACACACACACACACACACACACACACACACACACACATCCCAAGGACAATTTAATAGATGCCAATCCATCTGCCACTTCTTTGGAGTAGAAAAAAACACAAAGAAAACACTAGCACAAACACAGGGAGTACCTCCAGACTCCAAACAAAACACATGCAGCCAAGAACAGAAACAGAATTCCTCTTACAATGGGTGACAATGCTACCCAATGTGCCACTGTGCCTCTCTGCAGCATGTCAGTATGCTTGAACAAAAATGATTTTCATTTGAAAGACAATGCATTGTGTTTTGAACAGACAAAAATGAGGTTGAAGAGTTGGTGTTAAACTGTCCACATTAAGTTATTTTGACAGATCAGCTGCTGGTGAATAAGATATAAGGGGTGAACCCTAGTTGTGGAATACTAACAAATAAAAGAAAAAGTTTGACATGATTACAGCATCTGTCTTGGAGTAACAACCCTTTGATTGCATCCAAGAAAAGAACCTCAAGCAAATTTCTGCATTTTCATATTTTTATATGGCACTCAGGAAATAGATATAGTGACTATACAACCTCATGTAATACTTTGTTGAAAAATAACTCAGTAAAGTTTCCTGAAACCATTTCCCTGCAGGAGTTAAATTATGGTCGGGTGGTATGGAACTGATAATGAGCATAGCGTGCTGAAATCAAGTGCAGAACAACATAGCCTAAAGCATTTTAACTGAAACATTTAAAACAGTATAATATACCTTGTAGCCTTGCCAACATAAGTTACATAAGTGATATATAAGTGAAGCAGTTCTTAGAAGGAATGCTCAAAGCTAGGTATGAAATGAAGGAAAATATGATTTAATAATTCTCTTCAGTGTATACAGGCCTCTGTCACTACAATGTGTGACAGATCTTTTACACAACAATTAGTGAGATGCTCAAGACATTGCTTGCAGACACTTAGCAGACAAGGTCATAATCTTTAACCCAAAGCAACAGTTCAGTGCAGCACACTACCGAACAAGTGCACAAATTTGTCTAAAGTTAATCAGACCGGATCTGCAGCACACTAGAGAACAAGTGCACAAATGAATCTAAAGTTAATCAGACCGCAGAACATGCAGAACAAGGGCACAAATTAGTCTAAAGTTATCTGAGAAGTTGGTCAATCTAGATAAAAAGGAGGATGGGTCATGAGCCAAAACAGAAGACTTGAAGGATGGGCTACACTAAAGCATGTTGTGACTTCTCGGGCTACCTGAAGAGAAGGAGGGTAGTGACACATGATTCACCTTGGTGGTGCCTTTCCAATGGCCTACAAATTAATAACTGTAGAAAGGGCACATAGATTACAATGAAGGGCCAAGAATGCAGCCATATCAATTTTCATTTAATCCAAAAGTAAAGTATTAAGATGCAATATAGCTTCCACACAAAACAGTTCAGCAAAGAATAATAATCTCATTTATTGCAAAGAATGTATGAAAGCGGGATACTTGGAAATCAAGGTCCTGTTTCTTGGGCCATAAACAGCTCAAATCATTTAAACCATTTGTGATCATATACAGCATTATTGTTGTTGTTGTTGTTGTTGTTGTTGTGTCTTTCGGCTTTTTCCCGGTTAAGGTTATACAGCGGAAGCGGAACTCGGTCCGTAATGATTGGCAGTAGATTTTTACATGCCGAAGGTTGCCAGCTCTGACGCACAACCTTCAACGGCGTACGCCCATTCACGCATATCTCCACACAGAAGACGCTCTAGCTGAGAATCGAACGGGACAACGTCTTACTGTGAGGCGACAACGCTACAACTAAAATGTAGCCACTGACCAATTAAAAACCAACACTACAACATTAATTGTGCTAACTAAGGTCTCTTAAATTCTCTTTCTGTACCTTTTCATATTAGGCACAAGTTCCATATTCCACAAAAGAACTTTCTACACTTGCCATGTTGACAGTTTCATGATGACATGAAATAAATCATCAGAAGCAGACTAAAATATTCAGGAATCCATGTTCAAATAAAACATATTCAAAATACAAACACTAACATCTTTCCTTTATTTTACACTTCTCCCTTTACAAAAGTTTTTTTTTTTTTTTTAATTCTACCCAAGCAGATGCATTACAACTAAAAGCCTATACAGGCCCTCCTGATATACCCACTTCAAACATTCAAGTGAATATAGTGCTAATTATACCACTGCATTACATATATAAATAAGATAAACAAGTGCAAGCAGCAAAGGGTAAACACACATACATACATACATACATACATATATAAATAAATAAATAAATAAATAAATAAATGCATAAATAAATAAATTGGAGCATTTCTCCCTGAGCCTCAGCTGAAAACAGGCTCTGTGGAACCTAGTCGGACTTTCCCAGTCAACAAATGTTAAATAAATAAAATAAAATAAATAAATCAGTAATTAATAATAAGTAAAATGTAGCTGCAACACTTCCCCCTCCCTAGGCATAAGATGTTATGAGTTGTGTTTGAGTACCTAGAAGATGTCTGTCAAATTACCTGTCACTCACCAATTGCTCAAGAAAGACATCTTAAGACTATGAAGCAGTACCACTGGAGAGAACAAATAGTTATTCTCTAAAACATTATATTCTCCTTTGAATGGGCATCAAAGGGTAAGAGAGGGATAGAAATGAAGAAAGTGATCTCTTCCATCCCCTTGCTGTAGGCCACTGGGAAAAACTCCGTCTACATTAAGCCTAGGGATGCATCACATGAAGAATAGATTGGAGAGTTCTGTATCATCACTTGAACACAGAAATAGGTTTCCTCCCTTGGCAGCTTGGTTACAAGACTAGGAAAACAAAAAGGTGTGTGCAATAATCTCAGAGTTGCAAATAGATTGACGATATTAGCATGCAAGTATTTCTGTCAGTGGAGAGGTCATCAGCTAACCAAGTTGCAATTAAGACAGTGACTAAAAATTACACCCTAAGAAGCAAAATACCAAACATAATGTCTGTTCCATTTCAGTAAAGATGGATGCTTACAGTTTTCAGATGTGTGGCAATGAAGCTCATAGTACTATGGCAGGCTAAAGATGAAAAACAAAAGAAGTAGGTCTGTGTAATATACCACAGTTAAGCCAGTTAGCTTCATGGTTAAATGCAAAATAGGTGTAAAAGTAATGATGTGGAAACTTTTTCACTGTCCTCCCACTCTATTCATTTCACTAGTACTGAATATACAACTCAGAAGCATGTGTAATTAGGTAATTAGTATGAGCAGTGAAAACAAAATGTTATTTATCTAGTAGGTTAATGAACATATTAAGAACTGAAAGATTAATAGTAGTTAACAATAAAGTATTAGCTTTTCCCTCTCCTGCCTGACATCCAAGGCTGTAGCTCCTGATAAGAGTGGGAATTAATTATGCGACCTTAACTCCTCTCTGTGGGAAGGTGATCTATTCAACAATGGCTGAAGTACATTTGGACTGTGCAGGTCCAGATCTCCTACCGCTTCACTTGTGCGAGTGCAACTGTTCACAGGTCCATAGCTAAGTACTAGGTAATCAGTCTGCAGACCACCACAAGCCTAGCCAAAAAGCCCAAAGTTCCTTTCAGCCTTAAGGAGGGCAATACAAATTAGAATTGTAGAGAATTTGAGGCTGTCCATCCAATTTTCTTGGTCTACCTTGAAGGTAGCAAGATGATGTAGAAGTTAGTTCCAGGTTCCAGAGATTGGAATACATTGAGATATGAATCCATCTCGCCAAGTCTTATTTATCCGTTGTTGAAAACTTAGCTCCATGAACTGGAGTATTTATGGAACCATTTTTTTTCAAGGAATAGGAGATCTAAGAAGGTTGTAGCTTTTTCATTTCTTGAAAGGCTTTCGAACTTCTGCAGTGGCAAAATGGCCCGATAAGACAAGGAACTACCAACAGGAGTGCATTGATCAAGCCACATATCAGCACTCTAGGTATGGAAGGTGAAAAATTATAATTACAATGACAAAAAACACCAAAAACTGAACAGCAGAAAGAAAGGTTTAAGATTTATTAAGTGCTTTCATGCAGGAAAGGTGGCGAACCAGACTCTAGGAGCACGCGGATCCACTACCAGCCATAGTTGATAGATCTAATGTAGACATGGGGATCTGGAAGAAGGAGATAGAATGAAACATAGATCAAAAAGTGCTCTATAAAACAAAAAGAAAGAGAAGACATTAATACTGGGAAAGACAGAAGTCAAGACAAATAAGGGGTGAGAGAGGCTAAAAGTAGATAGACGGTATTACTGAAATAAGGAATATGACTGCAAAATCTTAATAAATAAGTTGTTGAGGTACAGCACTGGTGTGTAAAAGTACTTGAGGTCAAGAATAGCTGGACTTGATGAGTAAAATGAACCAGTACTTTTTATTTATAAACATTTCAACATTTGAAATCTGACTCACCTGTAGAATAGACTGCTATATGGCAACAAAACATAGTTCTTAGTTTATATCACTTCTGTAAGGACTACATGAAAAGAGACATTGAGGAGCTCACTGATTATGTAGCCCAGGCAGGTATGACCCTGACCTTGAGCAGTATCCTACCACCTTCACCAGAATGATGCCACAATACAGAGATAAGATGATCAGCTTTAACAATTGG
>NW_025052605.1:0-11029 GCF_019279795.1 Protopterus annectens | reverse complement strand
AACCATTAATGAGGTGCTATAATAATTTTCAAGCATTCTAACAAAAAACATTAAAACCATTCATATTCATATCCATTATTGGAATAAATAAATGAGGTGCTATAATTTTCAAGCCGTAACAAAAACATTAAACCACAAGGAGAACTCGTATTTCACGTGGAACTAATTTGCCAGCTGAGACTCCACATAGTATAGGAATAAAACTCATAAATTGTAGCACATCAGCTTGTGTGTTTTATTTCTATCCTATGTAGTTAATGCCTAAACAATATAAGTAGTTTATATCATTCTTGTAACATTGCTTAACCAATACAACTTTCATCTTATCTCTGATTTAGTAAGCTGATGTTATTTGCCAATACTAAAGTGGGCATTAGGTATTAATAAATATGTGACAACCAGACAAATTATAATCCTTGGATATTATAGTATTGTAAAATAGTTGCAGCCATTTGGGACCATGCTGAGAGCTTTCTAGCTGACCCAATAACAGGGAGTACCTACCTTTTATCACTTATGAGAAATAATGCACCACCCTTTCCATTAAAAAAATACTACAACTACTTTGTGATAACATCTAATATAAGTGTGTACTAAGGGACATGAAAGGGCTCTACATGTGCTAGGTCTAGGATGAACTGCAACATTCTATGACAATGTGGTTTAAACAAATAGGGTTATACAAGGAAAATATATGACTGACTCCTAATTCAGCATGCTCCATCTAATGATAAAATATATCTAATTGGACGGATTTAAGTTAAAGAGACAGGCAGCAACATGTGTTTCAAAAGTCCTAACAACTAGTTAACATTTTGGAGAAAAATTATTCTAGTAACATGAAAGTCAGGTGCAAAGTGTAGTTCCCACCATATGAATCCCTGAGTCTGCATAAATGTTTATTGCGCCAGTGCCTGTAACATAAAACCATTGTGGCGCAATCTAGGGGAAGTAGAAAAAAATGGTTATATGGGCTGTCTTATCCTTGATACTTTAATGAAGTTACTTCATCACTATATATAAACAATATATTGCTCTATCTATACTCGAGAAAAGTAGTGATGAAGTGATAGATTGTTTACCCACTACGAAGAATAAACAGGTACAATATAAAGATAGACTCACTGCCCAAAGTCATTTCTACAACACCGTACAGGGGCTTCAGGTTGTATAACTAACACAAGTCTCAGCCTGTGGTGGAAGGGTAATCACAAACATGTAAATCCTTGTTGAAAAGGAACAATCTAAATGTGTGAAGGTAGGAATAAACGGTTGGAGGTGGTGAATCAAGTCAGGGCAGGTGGGCATCACTACAGCAGGACACATAACCTGAGCATGGCTGCAGGACATATAACCTGAGCATGGAGAGACTCATTACAAGGAATTGGAGGTAAGAGTTTAGATGAGTAAGTATGCTGACCTAGAGGAAGAAGCATGTTCTGGCCTTAAGAAAAATCATCAGTTTGTAGCTGTTATTATAACGTATAGAAGAAAGATAAAAAAAAAAAACTCAGGAATCTAAAGTGAGCCTTCAACAGATCAGTATGGAATAGTTCAGTGACATTGTGTTCATTCATGTAGTTAGTACCACTAAAAGATAACCTGCATGACAGACTTGATGTCTGCACCAGAAGAAAAAAAAATAATCAGATTTAAGAACATTAAACAATGAGAAAGTATGTATGTAAACCAATATTAAATTATGTTATAACTTATTGAAGAAAGCTTTAAAACATAGTAATAATACTATTACTGACATATATATTGGGAAGTGGCTGGTGAAAATGTTGTATTCGAGGACAGTATTACATATAAACATAAAAATTTTACCAAACCAATGACATTAACTTACTTAATGTCTTCATGGTCCGGTAGTAGTCATCCTAAATGACTATAATACTAGCTAAAAAAAAAAAAAAATGTGTAATGAAGAAATGTGAAGAACAACATATCTAACTGTTAATAAAAGTTATTCTGGTCCAGGTTTTTAAGTTTAAGTACAGATTTCATAAAGGAGATGTTCTTCGTGTTTCACTGTTGCAGTCATGACTTTTGGGTTATCTGCTTGCAGTAGCCCTCAGTCGGCCTGATTAACAAAGTCTTGGGTCCTGCGTCGGTTGCTGTCCCTTTTTCCATGATGTCAGTTTGTCAGGTGTATAAAACATGCAGCCGACACCATTACATCAGTCTTTCTTGCTGTGCGGTGCTCGAAGCAGAAGCAATTCGCAAGTGCCGGTCGGCCGACTCCTGAAATTTTCGTTTTCGTGTTTCAGAACCGAAGTCTTCAACTAAAGCTAAGTACCCCGTTGGAGAAACTTTTTCTTGCTCCTTACCAATGTCAGTAAAAGTTAATAATTGCATTACTTGTGGATCATAAAGATTTTCATTCATACTGTATTCCTTGCCTAGGCCCTGACCACAACGTACCTTGCTGTCGGTTTTGTGCTTTATTTAATCAGCGCACTATCCATCGTTGGTATATTTTCACCTCAAAATATTTCGGTTCTCGGTTTAATTATCCAGAAATGTCATTGGTTAGCCATCTGACTACCGGGATTCCAAAAAAATGCAAGGAAAAAGACAGAGACAGGCCGCCGAGGTCCAAAACTGCTGACAACGCTTCTCCTAAGCTAGTCACCAGTTCGCCGGTACTCAGTGAGGCGCTTTCGCAGCCCCGATACCCACTACTTCTGATTCGCAGACCTCTACTGAGACCCATTTGCAGTCCAGTATGCAGCGAGATGCTTCAACTATGGAACTTGCGGATGTCTCTACCTTGGATGGGTCCAGAGCCGCTGTGCAGGCACCGGCTTCTGAGGATGTATTCAGGCCTATGGACTTGCATATTAAACTGACGCCTCCTTCTTTTGTTTAGGCCTAAATCTCGAACCATGCCTAAAAAACGATGCCCCGGTCGCATGTTCAGGCCTCTATGCCTAAAAAATAAATGATAAGAATGGTTGAAGATCTTATAACTCTAATCAGGGGAAGCCAGACTCCCCCTTCTAAGAGACCTAGGACTGAAGTTGTTTATGAATCTTCTGACCAGGATTCTGATTTTTCTTATTCTTCTGATGATCTGGATTTGCCCTTATCTACTTATGAGGATTCTGATGCAGAGGACTCTATTCCCTCAGCTTCCCCTCCAGAGGATTTTTCATTTGGTGAAACCTTACATACTCTTAAGGGAGCATTTCCACTTGGAAAGCCAGGATTTTTTTGATTCAAAAAAGAGGCTTAGGGATTTCTTACTCCTGCCTCAGCATAGGCCTTTAGCTATTCCTGCAGTAGTGGACATTGTTGATGACACTTTTTCAGAATCTAGTTTGTCCCCTGATTCCTTGCCTCCTGCTCCCAGAAAACCTGACAGATATTACAGGGTTCCTGATTCACACAAGTTCCTTTTTAAAAATCCTATTGTGGATCCAGAGACTATTTCACAGGGACCCAAGGGCATTAAGGCTTCTACTGCTAAAAATCCTACCCCTTCTGATAGAGACTCCAGGGCGCTGGATAGATGGGGTAAGAAAGTTTACACTTCTGCAACCTTGGCCATTAGGGCTTTAAACTGCCAGTTTCATATGTTAAAGCATCAACAACATGTTATTGGATTGCTTAAACAGAAAATTATGTTGATTCCTGGCTGTGTGGGGAGTAAAGAATTACAGGATTTAATGCATTCAGCTGAACAGGTTGGAAAACATACTTTGCAATGTGGATTTGATTCTTTAGAGGCCTCTTGCAAGGCTGCTGTTACTGGTTCTGTGCTCAGAAGGCATGCTTGGCTTAAGGAGCAATCTTTACCTGATCATGTTAAAGCTAAATTGTTGGATTCTCCCTTAAATCAGGACTGTCTGTTTGGCAACAAGGGTGAGAAAGTTCTTAAAAAGATGGAAGATAAAGCTAAATCTATGCAAACTGTTAAAGATTTCTTATAGGTTCAGCCTCCTCGATTTAGTAGGCACTGGCCCTCAAAGAATTGGTCCTTTCCAGCCTCTTCAAGGTCTTCTCAAGCCAAACCCAGATATAGCAGAAACCCCAGGTTTCAGTCCCAGGGGACACACAAGACTAAGCAGTGGGGGGTTTCCGCACCCAAATCAAGGAGTAGTAAGACTCCACCTATGGAAAACAGTCTCAGTGACTTGCTTCTAAAACTTCCAAGCACTTTCCAACTGAATACTCCTTTAGGTGGAAAGATTGGCCTGCAGGCCAAAAACTGGAAACTCATTACCCAGGACAAATGGATTTTAAATATAGTGTCCCAAGGATACAGATTTCACTTCCATACCTTAGCAACACCAAGCGGGTGGACAGATCTACCCCCCAAATCAGTAGGCAGAGGCCCAAAATCAAGTACTCTCTCCCTCTCTTAAGCATGAGGGCTATTCAGTTGGTACCAGAAGAGGAAAAGGGACAAGGGTTCAATTCGAGACTTTTCCTGGTACCCAGAAAAGGCAGTGCATGGCATCCTATCCTGGACCTTTCTACTCTAAATGCCTTTCTGGTAATTCAAAAATTCAAGATGCTGACTCTTCACCAGCTGCTTCCTATGCTAGGCAAAGATGCATGGTTGGCAACACTAGACTTAAAAGAAGCATACCTGTACATCCCTGTCAGGGAGTCTTTCAGAAAATGCCTACGCTTTAAAGCAGGCTACATGTACTATCAGTTCTCTGCACTGCCCTTTGGCTTATCTACTGCACCCAGGGTATTCACAAAGTGTCTAGCTCCAGTCATTGCATTCTGCAGGCAAAGAGATAATCAAATATACAATATCTGGATTATTGTCTAATTCAGGCAGAAAGCCAGGACATACCTTTGAATCATCTGGCCTTTGTTCGAAGGGTACTGACTTGTCTGGGGTACACCATAAACGAAAAGAAATCACAACTTTTACCCTGTCAACAAATTATATTCCTGGGAGCAAGCTTGAATACAACTTCCCAGATGGCTTTCCTCATGCCAGAGAAACTGATTCATTTGACAACCTACTTCAAACAAGTGGCCACAAAAACCCAGTTATCTGCAAGGCAAATACTGCAAGCCTTGGGGATCATGGCCTCCTGCATTCTTCTAATTCCATATGCAAGGGTGCATATGAGGACATTGCACTGGTATCTCAAAAGCCTATGGTGTCAACATTCACAGGATCTAGAGGCAATGATTCCTATCATACCTTACCTATGCCTAGAGTTCCTTTGGTGGGCAGAGGCCTGCCACCAAAACAGGGGACTGCCATTCACACTACCCCCTGCCATCCAAACCTTAACAGATGCATCAGACTATGCATGGGGGGCCCACCTGGCAGGGAAGTGCATTCAGGGCAAATGGAACCCAAGTCAAATGCACCCGCATATCAGTCAAAAGGAAATGTTAACTGTACAGAATGCTCTGACAGCCTTCAAGGACCACATTCATCCAGGACAATTAATGATAAAAACAGATAATACCACTGTTATGTGGTACATAAACAAGCAGAGGGGTACACATTCTTACCCCCTCTGCAGACTAGCCATGGCATTGTGGAACACAGCCCTGAGCTATCAGGTGCATTTACATGCTCAATTCCTGCCAGGAAAACTAAATACACTGGCAGACAAACTGAGCAGAAATCTCATGGACCCACATGAGTGGAAACTGGAACCAAGGATTTTTCAACATGTTGACAAGCAAATGTGGGAGCCCAGATATAAACATGTTTGCCTCCCCCCAAAACTATCAGTTGGACAAATTCTGCACAAAGACTCCCCACAACAAGCTTGGAAAGCGGATGCTCTGTCTTTCAGCTGGAAAAAAACTATCAGTTTATGCCTTTCCTCCTCTGCCCCTGCTCTCCAAAGTACTACTAAAGATCAAACAATACAAACCAAGGATGATTTTGATTGCACCAGCCTAGCCACACCAACACTGGTACCCCCTCTTGCACAGTGTGTCACTGTGGGTCCCATGGCACCTGCCTCAGACTCCTTCTCTATTGTCTCAGCAGGAGAACCAAATTCTGCATCCTCAACTTCAAACACTGAATCTAGCAGCCTGGCTAATTACATAATTTCTCCTTTACCATCCCTCAGTAAACCAGTGATGGATATTATTTTAGAGGCAAGGAGGCCTAGTACCAGAAAGTCTTATGCTGGAAAATGGAAAAGATTCTGTGCCTGAAACCAATCTCAAGGGATGAGCACAACAGTGCCCAATTTACCTCAGATCTTACAATACTCAACTGAGATGCTTCATAAAGGCCTGTCTTTCTCCTCCATCAAAATTCATGCCTCAGCCATATCAGCTAATTATAACACAGAACCACCCCTCTTCTCTCATCCACTGCTTAAGCAGTTCCTCAGAGGGGGCCAAAAATCTATGACCACCCAGGAGAGCTCCTACTCCAGCCTGGGACCTAAAATTTGTATTGGAAAAGCTCATCCTTCCTCCCTTCGAGCCAGCTGCCACTGCGGACTTAAACTTCCTTTCTTGGAAAACAGCTTTCCTTTTAGCAATCACATCAGCAAGAAGGGTATCTGAATTACAGGCTCTCATGGTAGTGGAGCCTTTCATCATCTTTCATGTGGACAGGGTGTCCCTCAGGACCAATCCCTCCTTCATGCCCAATGTGGTATCCATTGTGGCCTTTAATCAGTCCATACATTTGCCAACCTTCTTTCCCAATTCACAGAACAAAGGGGAATGGATTCTGCACTCCTTAGACGTGCACAGACAACTTAGATTCTACTTGGACAGAACTAAACCTCAAAGGAAATCTGATCAACTGCTGGTGGCATTTGCTGCAGGGGCAGAGGGGAAGGCCATTTCAAAGCAAACCATTTCCAAATGGATATTCCATTGCATTCTTATTTGATACAAACACCATGGAAAACCTATCCCACAGGGGATCAGACCCCACTCTACCCAGGCTGCATCTACCTCTACAGCCTTTCTCAGAGGCGTCCCTACCAGGGACATCCTAGAAGCTGCTACTTGGAGTTCTGTACATACTTTCACCAAGCATTACCATCTGCCGATTTTCTCTAGATCCAGAGCTGACCACTGCAGTCTTGCAGGGCCTTTTAGCTGGTCCTAATTCTATTTAAATTCCTCCTCCCATCCTTAGCTTTGGGAATCTATCCAAACATGATGACTGCAACAGTGAAACATGAAGAACATAATACAGTTGTGTACACTTACCATAAATGTAGATGTTCGAGTGTATTCACTGTTGCAGTCCTGGTTACCCTCCCTCCAGCACCCTTCTTTTTCCTTTTTGGATATGCCTCTACTTTCCTTTACTATCTTCAAAAGCTTTTTGGTGTATTTGCTTTTTTATTGGAGGTATAACCTTGTATATTTATAGATTTAATTGCTTCCCATTAAGGGGGCACCTGACATATGGGGCAAGAAAAACTGATGTAATGGCGTCGGCTGCATATTTTATACCCCTGATGACCTGACGTCATGGAAGAAGGGACAGCAACCGACGCAGGACCCAAGACATTGTTAATCAGGCCGACTGTGGGCTACTGCAAGCAGATAACCCAAAAGTGATGACTGCAATAGTGAACACACTCGAACATCTACATTTATGGTAAGTGTACACAACTGTACTTTTGTGTTCAGTCCCAGATCCCAGTAAGCATCTGGGCAAATCTGACACCCTAGTTTTTATTCTCAAAGATTGCTTCTGTGTTGCCTTCAAGTTGGCCAGTTGCTACTTTCTCCATTATGTGGAACACTGGAACACAAGTTTCTCAAAGTTTCTGCAGATTAGAGCATGACTGGCTAGTGTGCAGTAAAACATAGCAAGCATGGGATGAAGGTGTTAGAGGGAGCTATCCTGAAGTGCCATTCCTGCACACTTTTTTTCAGTAACTGCATTACTTGCAAAGTTTTTTTTTTGCTCTTACAGTAAGGAGCTGTGGCAGGAAAGGGAAGTGTTTCACACTTGTTTTTGCTCTTCTGTTCAAGCAAGGAGTGGGCTACTAGTTCATGGACTGGCCCAGGGTACTGGTTGAGCCAGCTATGCCTTTACTAGTGGATCATTAAGATTCTTTAGTCTGATATATGATAAGAATCTAGTGACCTCTATCTTAAGGGAATTAATAGTATTGCCTATAAAGAATGCTGCAAGAGCTGTGGAGCTGGCCCTGTAACCTGCAAACATTTGCAGTCATTTCTTTCTGTGCTGTAGTAGCTGTTTTTTGAGTTGGGACAATAAAAACTTTTCTCTTATTTATAAAGTCAGAGCATCTACATCCTGGAGGTATGCTGCGACAGGTACCAGCATTCATGTGCATGGTGGACAAAGTGTATCCTTCTAGCCATCTGCTAATATTTTGCCATTTAGGATACATGAAAGTAGATTCAGTCAGAGGCATAACTGGCTCATCTAGCTTATTGTGCCCATGAACTTGTGTTCCACCTTCTCAGAGGAAAAAAATGATTTCTGATTACTGCCGAAATCTAATTGGCTTCCTACAGTGCAGTAGCCAATCCATACAGCAGAATAAATATGCCAAAGTTGAGTGTTTTTCTGTATAGGCATTCTGTTACTAAAAAGAGCTCTCAATCCCACCCCCTAACACTTTGTACCTTGGACAATTGATCCCTTTGCCCCTCACATGATATGCTATCAGGTTCAATATCAAGTATTCTATTAAGGGACAGTATCCTTGCATAATGCTCCAGTTGTCACACATTGGTACATTTCATTTTGACATAGTCCTTTGAGAATGTGAGAATAATGCTCCTTTTGTGCTTCTTTTTGTCATCTTCATTTTGTCAGTTCACTGTATTCATTTGTTTACTTCGTGGCTGATAAGAATAACATTATTGTTATTTTCAGGGCTGTAATAGGGCCACATATGTCTTTGATTCGGTTCTCACTGTCCACACTTCAAAGAAAGCTGCTTTGTAGTTGTTCTGGCTTGTGAAGAAATTGTGTCATTCCCTACATAAACACAGGCTATCATCATTCCTTGTAACTTTATAAAGATTTTGTTTGTGATTTTGCGACATAGAAAATGGATCTTTGTTGACATATCAATCTGAACAAGCAATGAACCCTTGGTGTTTAACACTTGCCCATCTCAAGCATTATTATAAAAAAATTAATGAATACCAACTACATTCAATCACAAAATGAAAACAAAGTGTCCTTGTTCTATCGGTTTAACAAAGTCTTATCATTAACCTCAGACTTTGTCCAAATAGTGGTAGTGTTATAGAAAGGGTTTTTCATAAGGTAAAATGCTGGGTTGGGTTTAGGGGCAGAGCAAGAGATACAACTAACACATATTAGTAAGAATGGGTGGGAGAGGGAGACAAATGCTTCAGCCCCTTACCCTAACCCTATATAAAAAAAAAACTTTCCATAACAGTATCACTGCACTAGATTGCTATGACACATATAACATGTACCAGCACATGCACAGAGCATTAACCCTATCCCCTTCCAGCCCTTACGCTAACCATAAACTAAAAACACTCCCACACACAGTCCCATCCTAGTAATGAATATTTTGGCATATCCCAAAGTTATGGCATTAAAATCCAAAACTATACTAATTTTAACTACAGACAAATGCTTTTCTTCCATTTCACTTCATCTCCATCACTCGAAAAAAAGAACATTTTACTTTGTCAACAAACTTACTCTTTTACAGAGTAAAGTGCACACTTATAAATGCACACACACACATAAGTATATATATATATATATATATATATATATATATATATATATATAAGTATACAGATATGATGTATCATTAATCATTAGCATTTTATTTATATCCTATGCAAGTCATATGTTACAAATTCTCCTTAAAACCACCATATCTAAACCATTCTCTAAACTCTAATCCACTAGCTTTACACACTACGTATGCAAAACACTGACACATAATCTGCATAGAATGCAGTGGCCCACCTAACACAAGTCTTCTCAACCAAAATTTGCATATATTCTTATTAAAAAATAAGATAAAATGAAACATGGAACTTGATATAATCTCATTCGATTTAGAGTAAAAACAAGACAAAACAGAAAGTAATACGAAGCACACAAAGGACCCCCCACCAAAAAAAACCTCTGTTCACTTAATTCAATCTATAGAATTTTTTCTATTAGAATGAAAAAAACAGTTTAAAATAATAGAATAAAAAGTATATAAAGCACTGACTGAAAGTAGCCAATCAGAATACAGCATTATCAGCAAAATGGACTCAGTTCTAATTCTCTAGTTTTACTGCAATAAACAATCTAAAAAGCATAACTAAACTACAAAACAACCAAGTTCTAACATAATCCTCACTATACTACTAAAATACATAAAATAAACACCGCTGAGCAAAACAATGAGGATTGCAGTCTCATTTAAATACTGCAAGTAGCTCCTAAATCAGCTAGCCAATGATGTAAATAATCCAAGTGCAGGCGAGGTATGTAAAAAGCAGGGTTTATTAATAAAAAGAGGTGGCGCTTTACGCATGAGCTTCTTCAGACCTATACAAGCTAAAAGCTGTACCCTGTAAACATCAGTTTGGAAAAGCCAAAATGGCGCCAAAATCCTTGTCCATTATTTAAAGGTACATGGCTCATTAAAATATCATGTAAAAAGTCATATATAAAACTCTATACACCATCATAAAAACAGTACTGGCTAGCATTTCCAAAACAAAAGCCATTCATATTCATATCCATTTATTGGAATTAAATAAATCAAAAGCTATGTATGTGACAGATGGGGGGTCCCCCCGCCAGATAGTCGAACTTTTAAAGATCGACTTTCGTAACCCGAGACCATGTGATCAAACTTTTAAAAAACTCAACCAATCTGAATGGAGATCTCCATATAGTGTGGAATGGGAAGATTTCCAACCTTGTAATGTAGTGCAATTTCAGAGTTGGTATATTTAAGTAGCAGGGTGTTGTGGAGGGTGCAGGGGGCTGCCCTTACTAAAACAAACTAATTTTTTTTTTGATGTGTTATACTTGTTTCCTTTACATGGTCAATGTGTTTCAAATGTTCAATTTCCA
>NW_025052604.1:0-11547 GCF_019279795.1 Protopterus annectens | reverse complement strand
GAGATGCATTCACGGTTTATGCTTTACTTGGTTCCTTCTCTGCTGTATTTATGGATGGTGACATCATCAGACTGGACATGGTAATGTGTGTACACTTTGTTTATGCCATTCCAGGAATGGTCCATGTGGGTGGTGTCAAAGCTTAAAAGGGGACTCATAATCTTACCTTGTGTGATCTATCTGTGGACACATCGACATTCCTTCATATGTCAACATATTTATGCACAGCTTGTTGGTTTTGTGGTACTACATGTGTCTGGATGTGATAAGGGCTATTCAAAGTCTATAGACATGTGTGCTGTGTTTGATGTATGTCCTGGTGGCTGCCTTGCAAACGTCTAGCATGTTTGGGAACCATGACACATGAACAACCACAGTTGTGGGTTGTGTATGTCAGTTTCCCAATAGCTCTGTTTATGACTTCAACCATGATGGACTCATGGCCTTGCAGATCAGACTTCATAGGCTTGGACTGTACTTCCCATGGTGTGTTGTGCACCAACACTTGTGGGAGTGCCATATGTTGCTGTAACACATTCAACGGTTCCATCCTGTGTGGGATCAGCTGACTGTTCAGGTGCAGGATCTGTTTGTTCTGTAGATTATGCATGACACATATTGGGAATCAATGTATTCCACTTGCTGCCATGCTTTTGGCATTAGGGGTAGCTGTTCATCCATTCTACATGTGATATCTCCTGGTATGATGATATGGACTACCCAGTGGGAGATGGGTATGTATATATGGGCCTGTCTGTCAGGATGTCGGCATTGTCAGTCAGGTACAGTTGGCCCTGACTCAGGACATATATGGGTGTACATTGCTATTATGACATAGCTGGAGGTGTCATGATTCAGTCTGGACTCCTTCTCAGCTACTCTTTACAAACACCAACAAACCTGAGCACTAATACATGTTATTCTTTTTTACACACTTAACATCCTACTGATCCTTTGTGATCTGGCTACAGGTATGTCATCATAATATCCTGGCATGTCCAGGGTCGGTTTGTGTATACTCTCCAGTCCAGCTGGTGAATATTGTGATGTTGACACAATGTCACATCTGCCTCATGTACACTGACAACCCCCTCCTCCTCTCGACAAACTCAGTATATGTGTGAGTTGCACCTACAGAGACATACAGGGTGCTGAACTCTCTCGACCCATGACTGGCACAGTCTATCAGGTGGTGAAGGTAACCACACACACCACATATCAGTCTCACATATCCTCTGGGGACAGCACTCAAACCACATTATCACACATAGACATACTGGATGCTGTAATTAACTCTGCCTAAGCAGCAGAGACCTCCAAACAGCACACACACAATTGCTACCCCGGCTATAATACCCACATATCAACAATACATAGTTCACAATGTCAGTGTGTGCTATTACAGTCACTGCCCTCTGTGGGCTAGACAACTCCACCTAGTACACGGTAATAGGCGCACACTTATTGTCAGACACATACCTGATAAATAGTTCAACAGCCTGTAAACATGGGAATAGTCACTTTGGGTTGTCTGTCCGTGCTGGGATTCAAGCTACATATGCAGCTTCAGGTCACCCAAAACAAGCACAGGACTGGTGCTTATCATTGGTTCATGTTGGTGCATAAACATTGTACGCCATTCTGACCATATGATGGCACATGGAGGAACATTTCGATTCATGGTCACAAAATATTTGACCTTGTTCCAGCATCTACACCCACCAATTATGATGTCAAAGTATAGACAAACATATCACATTTCAACAGTTGGCCAACAAATTGCGTCATTCATAGGGATACAGTGTCTGTCAGCCTGTGGTGACATGTCGAGAATGCCATGTAGCCTCAGTATGGACAGCCTGTGGCACCTGTCAAGCACGGACTTCAATGCTAGGCTAGCCTTAAGTGCCAATTAAAGTGTATCACTTGTTGGAGCAGGGCCTGGAATAGGACAAACCCACCCACAGAGGCTGCAGGTTATACATTACCTATGTACTGCTGCCTCAACACCACGTGTTACCCTCCCATTATGTGCCACTCCAGGACTCTCTCAGTATGCGGAGGATAGCCATATTTTCTCGGTAATTCAATATTTCAGTTCAGGCCTGCACATGCAATACCAGCACCACGGTGTTGGTGTTTCATACCATGCTTTCTGGCCAGCAGGGACTGGAACGGATACCGCCAACTAGTGGAGTATTCATATACATCACAGATGCCACACACTCCGGGTTAGTAGCACTGTACAAAGCATCACGTATACCATATACAACTACCATTGTGCAGAACTGCCTTCAGTTTGTTGCCTGCTACTGACCACCCCACACTCAGGAACCACACCGGTAATTCTGGGAATGTGTGGGGAATAGGAGGTCCCACAAACAACATTATATTGGGTGGACTTCTAAATATACTATTATTGGACTGGGGATACTACTCAGGCCCCAACAATTCTGCCCTACAGTTGCTAGCGAATTTGTTAATTCATATGTTATGGCAGTCAACCAAATACCACAGCCACAAGGAATACAGGTCAACCTGGATCATCACCAACATGGGGATTCTCCTATGTTCCACAACTAAATGATATATCTCCTCATTAAAAGGTCAGAACATACATATCTCACTGATACATATACCTCCACACACCCATCCTGGGTATTCAGAACTTCATGAGCCAATGTCCCACTCTCACTCAAAAGCAAGTGTAGTATCCCTCCTCAGAGACCCCTGAGACAGTGGCAAATACGCTCTGACTGCTGAATCCTTTACATACGCATTCTATGGACACCCAGTGACCGCATGGATTGTGCTATCCCAACAACAACAGGACTCCTGACCTCCAATGGCAGGGGACCCGCCCAGACCCCAGCCATTAATAAGCTGTTCAACATCGTGAGGAAGCTACCATACGATAAGGCCAATCCCAGACAGGGAAAGCGGATCAGATCTGTACCAGCAGACAGCTACAATCACTCATGAACTGCCCGGCGCCGTCACGGACAATTGCACCAGAGCATGTAGGATCAGTAACAAGGCCTTTCCTTCAGTTATGTCAGGAACCTGGGGTGGACACTCACTGATATGCTGTGTGTTACTGCACACTGACTAAACTTACCCTGAACCCACTGGCATTGCCAACCTCCTGCAAACAGGTTCAGTGTAGATGTGTCTCCCTCATCCTCTCTAGGAGCAACTATCCATCCCAACAGAGTAAAAATTCTGACATCACATAGCACAGTGAGTGCTGCCCTCCCAAAGCATACATCACAGCATCAATGGGACTAGATGGTGTCCCGCATGCATCTGCTAATTTAGCTTCATGACAGACGCGCCATTCCCCACATTACATCACCGTGCAACATCGGAGTTACTACAGGATACCACCCATCGAATGGTGTGGTAAGGTGACAGCGGGTCCCACTACACAGAGTTGGTGCTATTAGAATGGACCACATAGACAATATTGCCCTATGTTTCAACTAAATGGGTTCCAAACACTATGGAGCATATTGTCAGCGTCTCTTACACATACACATCGAACCCACAGACATTGTGTGTCCCACATATTTGCTTGTTGTGGGCAGATTCTTGCCTCTGAATATGTTGTATTCTTTACACATTTAACAGGTCCATCGACATAGGGACAATTCGTCTGCCACAGCCTACCTGAACCTTGCAAACCCCTTCCACACAATAACCCACTGGGCTATTATGCATAGGCTCAACAGTGTCGATGGCGACATATCTCACATGGTGATTGTTAATGCGGATCGGGTTAGCACTCACATGGTCAGAATTGCAGGTGCCATGTCTGACTATGCCACCATGCTGCATGCAGTATTCCACACAGCTCAGTCCTGGGACCTCTCTTGTTCAGTATATACTTGTCTGACGATAGCTACTACAGGAGGAATATGGCTGACCTTGTTCACACTTGACTGCAAACTGTACCATAATTAACTCTCTGCCACATGTATACTCAAACGGGGTCCACAGAGATGGATGATCATGCCTGGAGCCAAGTGGCCTACAGGCCAAATGCCATTGGTTGCTAGTTATCCCTTTAGGAATAGCAACATGACCACATTACCACATTGGTAATCTAATACATACAGTAGGAGTTTTAGATGATTGGGGACATGACTTGTTTGTACTGTCGCCTTTGGATATCTACGTTGCCAAAGTGGCTGGACAGACCTTCATATAAAACTACCCTATCCTACATGTTTCACATGTAGATCGAAAGTGAGGTCATTGTTCCCCATTGTGGGACTACTCACAACCATGCTGGTTGTTAAATGCCACATTTCCAGTGTACCTTACCCAACAGCTGTAGCAACTGTATTGGCTGCCAGTCTCACCAGGCAGATGCTTAGGACTCATAAGGACGACCTGCCCAGTCTGGATGGTAACTCCAGCTATACTCAGTCAGCTTACCACCCACTGGATATGATGTGTGCCTGTTGCTATGGAAATACCCAACCCAGAATTAATGGACATGCTCCACCAGATATCCAACCCTTTGAGCCATACACTCCAGGACATATACCTCAGCACAGATGTTAATTGACATGCTGGAGTGGACAGATTCTTAATCCCAGGCTACCACTCACTCCGGATTGTGATCACAGCTCACATAGGCAGTGCCCACTGACCACCCACAGGGACAATCTTAATGGATGTATGGTTGATCGATAAGTTTACTCCTTGGGATAGTCTTGTGTGTCCTTGCTAGACAGAGGCACACTAGGCCAGATATATGCATGGGTTATCTGTGTGACTTGGCTATTCATCAAGTACAGTGTAGTAATCTGACAGGGTTGCAAAATAAACACATTTGGCTAGGCTTGGTATATTCCTAAGGCAACAGCCTAGTATCGACTTCAAACCTATATCATGTCTGGAATGCACATATTTTATTGCTGACACTGTTTGCAGGGTCTTTATCGATCTTTGTTTTCCCAGTTTCTATGAACAACTAGTAATTCGCAGAACATATTTGATTACGACAGGTTCCACTATATTATATGTGTCTGTTGTCAACTGGGCGCACAGGGCGTGACTGCTGGATAGTGAGAGGTTCCGGGGTTTGCCACGTAACTGCTAGATATTTGTAGCCCACTGCTGTAATTTCAGATATGGCCTAAGTGTGTGAGCATGCCCAGTTCAGGCTTTCCATGTTTTGTTGCCTGGACATTTGTCTCATTTGTATTCAAGTGTGAGCATGCCCAGTGACCTTTCAGTATGTGGTAACTTGCGGTCCACTATACTTGTGGATGTGTGTGTGAACATGACCAATATTGAAGATTTGTACTGAGTGTGTATAGTCGTTTCTGTTCTTACCTAGGATCCACCTTTGTGTCATAACTCACCAGGATTATGCCTGCAGGGTTTCCACATGAGATACTTTGCAGTTAGACCGAATAATATTCCTTCATACTGGCTGACCACTGCAATGCTGTCATGGTTTAGTGGTTCAGTACTTTTAACTATAAGTGCACAGTATCCTGGCTTGAGGCCTATCACGCTTTATATTCATACTGAGCAGACCAGCTGCTTAAGTCAGTAAAGCAAATATGAGCGCTGCTGGCTTTGGTTCAGCCATGCCCCTACATAGACCACAGGGTTTTTGTCCAACATTACAATATTCATTAACCTTGCTGACGTTAGCTCTTCGTGTGATAATTCAACAGACTGACTCATAGTTGAATTAGTTGTGCGATTCCGTTTGGCAACCATAAGGTGGTAAATGCTGTTTAGCACTGTTTTACATTGCTTAACACATGGTGCCATGGCCTGTGTGTGGTGCCGCAGGGTCATGTCATGCCGGATGCACATACTACACCCTGTACATGTTTGAGCAGGTCGTGCTAACCTAGGGTATCCTTTTACTATATGCGTAGCCGTGAGAGTAATTACCCAGAGTTCCTACTGAGCTAGTGCGCTATGCGCTGCCTCGTTGCCGAAGCATACCAGCACCTCCTTCTGCCTGGCTGGGACAGGCTCTGTGCTGTTCTTCCTGAGTCACTACCCCAGGCCTGCAGGTCTTGGCAATGGTGGGGCTGTTTGGGCCCTGCCCCAGCCGGTCCTGCTGCAGCTGTTTTCGCAGGGATCATATTATGCAGCACAGCACATACCATGACAATTTGGGTAAATGTAGCTGGAGAGCCTGCAAGGCTCCACCCAGATGTCCAGGCACTGGAACTACGATCGAGCGAACGTACCACGGCTATCTGGCCATAATTGCATAGTGCAGGTGCTCTACTATGGCTTTCCTGTTCAGGTGTGTGTGCATTTCGATGGGTGCTCAACAGCCACGCGGCTCCAGTGCAGCCAGCATCCACTTCACTAGGTGATCATGGGATGTTCCCATTGGCAACAGTCTGGCACAGCTGCATCAGATGCCAGATATGGAAACTATGTAGCCTAAAGCAGCCAGCACACACATCTGGAAGCGTTTTATGCCCCGGCATCGGCGCATGCATTCTGGCAGTTGATGGAGGGAAGCCCTTGTAGGTTGAAGTAGACCCTACTATGCTCACTGCTGGTGCTTTGATGCATAAGTGTGCATGCAGTCTATTGCACCCACTACCTCGGTAGGGTATTCTAATTATTTGCTGGAAGAGATGAGCACATGGCCAATACCCTCACGGAATTTGGGAAATATACATGATCACCAACATGTGGTGTTGACATGGCATCCAGTAGGAACTGGTGCATCTCACGCTGATGCCTGTGATATCCCCATCATATCACTAGTTGGTCTCTGGAAGGTACCTGTTGCTACACATTCCTTAGGGCCAACACATGCACCTTGGTTTCCACTGGGATGGGTTCCCCTCTGTTGGTTCTGTGTGCTTGAATTGGCGCACCTGCACAAGCTCAACAATTTGCTGGTGGAGGTCTCCATGTCCACTCTATAGCGCTCCACTATCTCCAGCTCATGCCCAACCCCTGGTAGGTTACCTGGGCCTGTGTACTCTTCTCCACGTCTCCTCACTGTGGGGTTGTCCAGCAGCATTTGCATTGCTCACCACCCTCAGCATGTTTACATATGTAAGCCTTATAATGCAATGGCAGCCCCTAGCAGTTCTGTCTCAGTAAAAGCTTTTCAGTTTTCCACTTCTGTTAGCTTACTCTCCAGTGTTGCAGTGTCTTCTTGTGAGAAACATATGGACTGTTGTTTGTAGAGTTTTAAGTGCTAGGCTGGGCATGGGCTAGTGTACTGCTCAGGTGTAATTCTGCCTGATTCTGATTGTTTTCACCTGCTAGCTCATATGCTAGTACCCTGTAACTTCCTTACCATTTGTTGTGCTTCCCATTTTTCCTCTCCTGTTTCCTCTGGGGGCAGCGCCCGCACACAAGCCAGGTCATTAGCCCGCACACAGCAGCTCACACGCGCACACATGCTTACAAATGGACTACAACTTGCTTATTCAGGGGTTAAAACCTGCCAAGACACACCACTTAGCATGAACCGCTGGCTACAACTCTTTAAACCAGCCTTATATGCTGTAACACTTTGGCTTAAATGTGCGACCTCACTCTCACACGAAGCACACTGTCTTACCTTATGGTTTCAGGTGCACATACCATACCCACTCCAGCAAGAAAACCTTTAGAAAAGTTAATCACACACCTTCCCATTTCTGACTTTACCTAGCCTGCCTGTTGACACACCTCTTTCAATGATGTGCAAATGAGTTGAAGCTGACAGATGCCACCTGCTCCAATGAGCTTCCCTTTCATATAAGGCCCCACCCGATGTCACCTATCTTCTACTGTTATCTCTTGTCCTACTCCTACATTTCACTGATCTGTGCTTCATTTGCTATGTAAACTCAAAATTCATTATCCTAACTCCTACTTTGTATAGGCTTTTGCCTTACTAAGGCTGGTTACACTTCAGACTGTGCCCCCTTAGCAACTCCCCACCAGTGATAATGCTGTCTTCAGCCTGCCATCTCCTTTCAGTATCGTAAATTAAAAATTGTATGTAAAATCCACATTTGTGGGTTTTAATTTTTATTTTCTGGCTTTTTAGGGAGCACAGCCCGCTTGCTTTCATGAGCTGCATCAGGAACACTGCTATCACGATATTTCATTGGCATGCCTCCTGTGGCACTGGATGCAACTCATTTGGGATGCCACGGCCTGTTTGTTATTTGTAGAATGGTACTCAGTTGCCACCAGCACATTTCTGCACACTGCCTTACCCGGATGGTGTCTGGTTTCTGAATTGTAAATTCACCCTTACTCTGCATGCCTTCACCTGCAATTGAGGTAATTTGGCATAACCCGGCCCGTCCTGTGAGCCATTTTAGAGCTCTGTACCAAGCTGTTCCGATCATTATGATGGTCGTGGCTTTATCTTACTTACTCTAGACCTGCAAAAGCCATCGCGGAATCTGGCCCAATATAAAATTGTATTATATTCATATGTTGAATAGTTATGTCCTTGCCCAGTTACGTAAAAGGTCGGCTTTGTGGTTACAACAGGAGTCAAACAGTTACTGACAGAACGCCAGTATATCTTGTTACAAGAATGCAAATCTCAAAAGACAGACACAATGAGTCTTCAAAAAGTTTAGACAGTGTTATACACACATTTTTCACAACTGCTAGGAGTGATCCAGCAGAATGCTACTGAAAAATGCCAGAAGACCAAGTAAATATCACAGGAAACTGAACAGTGTTACAGGATAAAGAAAATACATTAGCCAAACTTGACAGACTGACTTCCATACAACGGTATGAGCTTTTATGAAAATGCAAAAAGTGCATGAAAAACTACAACTGATCTGTACAAAAGAGATATGTTATAATATGTTGGTGTTTCTAAATGGTTAAGCATAAGCATGGGTAGGATCTGAGATAAGTGACAAATCATTCTCAAATTTTACTTTCATTCAATTAAAAGCAAGACATTTATCAGTACAACAGTAAAGTAGAGCATATGATCAAGCATTCCTATAGCATAGCCAAAGGTAAATAAAAATAGTTCTGGTGCACAAAAACTTCAAATGAGAGTAGTTAATAACAATAAAATTTCCAAGCCTGTTGTTGGACTGATATGTATGTATTTTGTCTTTCATCTAAATACATCCGTTAAATACACAAGAGAAAAGGCAGACAAACAGCAAACTAAATAATGTAAATATAAGCATGTATTAGATAAGTCAACATCGATTTTGTTTTTTAATTTTTATAAATTGTATAGCAAATACTACACCAAACAGTTAAAGTTCTAGAATTTTAAAAAGAAATAAAACTGTTGACAATAGATCTTATCAAGGCTTCACCAAGTCTAAGAGTGAGGAAGACCATGCAGCCAACATGTCCGCCGAAAGCAATCCAGGAAGAGCCAGTAGCAACAGAGCTCCTAACCAGTCCACATGGACAGGGTATTTCTTGGATATGCAAAATTACCCTCAATCAAATCGAGAAGGCGCAATGAGGTAAATTTGGCGATCCAGGAAACCCAAACCTGTCCCGAGTAGGAGAAAAGTTGGCTTCAGAAATTCTACCTGCTGACAACTGAGTACGGTTCTGAAATAGCAAACGAGCCGTGATAAAGCTCCAAAAAAGAATGTACTATAGGAGAAGTACGTGCCAAACGCTGCAATATGTGGCCATATTGGCATGTTCACCTCCATGCAAAATAAAAATAAATAACTTTTTTTTCATCCTGATCTCCAAGGTTTAAAATGTCAAAAGTAAACGCGCCAAAAATTCTAAAACCAGTGAAAATCATTAATTATGGGATCTGAAGCAAATGATTTTATAGTTGAGGCGAATTTACAATACCAAGGAATGAAGGTTGAAGAAGGGCCATGACTAGCCAAGTAGAGGTTGCTAAGGGGGGAAGCTCAGTCTAAGAGATGCACCAAGTACAGAAAACTCTAAGCAAAATGAGGGTTAGGATAGTAACTCTGCAAGTTTACATAGCAATGAGCAACAGTCAGTGGAGTGTGTGTAGGGCAGGAGGGGTGAGTAATAGAGAAGATAGGTGACATTCTCATGAGGTGGGGCATGAAGAAGAAGTGGCTTATTGTAGCTGAGTGGCATGTGTCAGTGTAATATTTATACATTAATAACAGAGGTGTGTCAAGTCAGTAGTGGTGGCCAGGTAAAGCAACAGCGTGGCGCTGTGATAACACCAAAGTTTCTGGCTGAGCGTGTAAGTGCATGTGTGCGCACTAAAACCCAAGTAAGACAGCAAAAACACAGCAAGAAGGCAGTACATGTGTAAGCCGGAGGGTGGCGGTGCTGTATCGAGTTTTAAGTATCGCCAGCACCTGGGTGTAATCTGTTTTAATAAGAATAAGTGGTGTTTTACTCCAGGGCATGCATGCATGCTGGCCGGCTGTGCAAGCCTGGCGGCCAGGTGCAGCGCCCCTGAGGAAACAAAAAGGAAAAGGAAGCACCAAACAGAAAGTTACTGCGAGATGGAAAGGTATTACAGTGAAAACACCGTGAACTTTGTGGCAATTGCCGGTAAGGGGTACATCACTCCAGACCATCCCCAGCACTTAAAACTCTGCAACAACAGTCCATTTATGTTTTCAAGAGATACTGCAACACTGCAGTAAGCCAATAGAAGTGAAATTGAAAAAGCTTTTACAGAGAGAAAGAAATGTTAGGCTGTGCCATTGCTGTTATAAGGCGACATATGCAAACATGTTGAGGGTAGATAATGCAAATGCTGCTGGACAAACCCACAGTGAGGGAGACGGAGAAGAGCAAAAGTTGGTGTCTGAGGCACCTACCAGGGGCCACATGAGCTAGACATAGTGGAGGCCAAAGAGTGGACAGAGACCCTTGCAGCAAATTGTTGAGCTGCAGGCCACACTGCCACACAGAACCAACAGAGGGAACCCATTCCAGTGGAAACCAAGGTATGTACCTGGCTCAAGAATACTAGAAAGCAAACAGGTACCTTCCAGGAGACCAACTGGTGATATGATGGGGATATTTATAGGCATCAGTATCCAGGGTACTGCACTGTGTTCCTGGATGTCAATAAGCATGTCGGTGATCATGGGGAGTATTTCAATTCAGAGGAATTGGCCAGCAACAGAATATCCTGAGGTAGTGGTAAATAGATCAGTATGCACATACACATCAAAGCACCAGCCGGTGAGCGGGATAGGGGTTCAATTCAACTGCAAGGCTTCTCATCAACTGTCAGGTTTGTGATGCCCAGGGCATAATAATGAATGGAACCGCCCTGGAAGGCCAGCATTCCTATATCTGGTATCTGACGAGCTACCAGACATTTGCCAATGGGAGCATATATCCTAGTTACGGTCACCTAGGGGGATGCTGGCGACTGGAGCCATGGCTGATGACACCCATCAGAAACGCACACACACCTGAACAGAGGAACGCTTATAATGAGGCACACGCACAAACACGCGAATGTAATCGAGCATGTGTTTGGGCTGCCTGTCAAGGGTCCAGTGCCTAGGACACATCTGGTGGAGCCTTGCAGTACTCACCAACTTACATGTACCCAAATTGTCACAGCGTGCTATGTGCTAT
>NW_025052603.1:0-10274 GCF_019279795.1 Protopterus annectens | reverse complement strand
AGTCCATGCTGGTGTGAATGACCTGAGATGTACCCCCTAGACTACATGAAAAGACATAGATGAGCTCTCTGATTATGTAGTCCGGGCCCGGTATGACACTCTTTGCAGCATCCTACCCTTACCAAGAATAATGCACAGTACAAACACGGAATGATCAGTCATAGCAAGTGGCACACTTACTGGTGTCATTCCAAGGGGATCCAATGTCTGTCTGCTTGGGATGTCATGCTTGACAAGCCCCCAGCTGTTCTTGGGATGGCTTGCACCTGTTCCCCCTGGGCGTCTGAATATTGATAAGGCCTTTGCCACCTCCATAGAGCCTTTTGTAGGCAAGGCTGAAAAGACTGACCCACCAGCCTAGAAAACATACGTACAAAGAAACATAAGAGTAATGTTGACCAATGCCAGATGTGTAAACCCCAATCTACCTGCCCCCAAGGCCACCCCCAGTATGGAGAACATCGATGTCTGTGCAGTGACAGAAACCTGCTGCAAGCCTCCTGACAGCACACCAGCACTACCAGGTCATACCACGTATCATGTGTCATGGCCCCAAAAGCTGGAACAAAACATAAAAGGAGGGTGAGTATCCATATTCAGCACAGACACCCATACGCCAGGTAACTGACAATGCACAAGGCTTTGGGAGTCCACCCATGTGCAACTAACTGTAGGCAAGACTGCTGTACAGTCTGTAGCATGCTACAGACCACACCCCACACACAGGAACCCCACCCACCCGTCCTGAAGACACTGGACAGTATGAATGTCCCACCAAATACCAAACAAGGTCCCAAAATTACCACATAGGTGGTAAACCATTATGTATGGAAGGAGTAACCAGGGACCTAGGGACACAAGTGGACAGTAACCTGTTATGTGACACCCACATTGCCAATGTGGCTAGGAAGACCGTCTACATTTGACACCGTATCAGGAAAGGATTCACATCTACGTCAACAGAGGTCATTGTGCCCCTTTACTGTTCTCTAATCACACCCATAATCTAGTACAATGCCTCATATGGGATGTACCTTATCTGACACCTGCAGCAGTTAGAAAGACCTCAAAGGTACCTCACCAAGAGGATAAAGGGTCTCAAATACATGTCATATGCTGCCTGGCTGTAGACACCCCAGCTGAATGCAGTCACATACTGCCTACACAGAGGCATTGCATGCCTGTTGTAGAAGGCCATGCCCAACACAGGAGTAATGGACATGCTCCACCCAAGAAAACTCAAAGCCATCGGAGCTGTGAGAGTGAGAGATGTCAACCTCAACAAATAATGAAATAGGATGTGCTGGGGGGACAGATACATAATCCAGAGGCTCCCCACACCCTGGACCAGAATCCCACTCCATGTTAGGCAGAGCCCCTCACTGACACTCTTCAACAGGAATCTTGCCAAGTGGATGGATGATTGTAGAGTTACACTGGGGGTCTTCACTGTGTCATGTCCAGACAGAGGCACAGCAAAGCAAATCATAAATGGCCATAATATTCACATAGCAAGGGGTGGCAAAAGCCACACACACTCTGGCTAGGCTAACAAATGCCCTAGGGTGGATAGCCTAGTATGAACCTATGAACCTATGAAGATACAAATTGTACAGGACACTAAGGATAATCCCAAGGTTTTCACAACTGATGGTAGGAACCATGTTGGGAATTCACAGATATGCTCTGAATCACACAAATATCACAAACACACACACATATTGCCAACATACATCCTGACAGTGCAAACCCCAATGCAGAATATATATCCCAGCAGACTGCTGGCCCCCTGACATTGCAGATGCTGAGGTAACAGCCAACATCTACAAAGCAAAACATACAGCAGCAATGGTATGAGATGGTGTCCTGGGCTTAGTGCAACATGGACTCCAAGATGAATGGAATGCCAAACCACACTACTGCTCAATGGCAGCCTTACCACATAATATGTACCCAAAGAGCAGTGTACAACTACAGTGGTCCTTCTCAACAAAGGTGTTGCCTGAATGGATACTGAAAACTACTACCCCAGAATCCTGAGAAGCTCGGTCTGCACAGCTATGGAAAGGATCAGCATGTACCACAGACATAAAGATATTGGGGACCTACTGACACCGGACCCTACCTAGTGTGGCTTTCTTAAGTGCAGATCCTGCCCCTAAACATGTTTGACTCAATGGAAACAGTCATTAAGGTAATTGATGAGGGCAATGTGGTCCACACAGCGTAGCTGGACCTTGCAAAGGCTTCTATACAATACCCTACGTGTTCATTACTGATAAGCTCACCAGCTTAAATATAAACCCCTATGTCAGTAGAGGGGTTGCAAACCAGACCAAGGACAGAACAGACATGGTCAGACATGCTGCAGCCATGTCAGACTACAAACCAGATATAACTGGCATCCCACAAGGCTTGGTCCTGGGATCTCCCCCGTCTGGTATATATGTCCCATAGTGGGGAAAAATGGAAGGACTGTGTCTGAACATGTTTGCAGAGGACTACAAACTGCTCACCACATATGATCCACCAGCTGAAAAAGCATCCCACAAAGGGCCACATAGAAACAGACAACTGGTGCCATAGTCAGCCAAACTAATTGCAGAAATGTATAGTCAACCCCGTGGATATACAGTAAGTGCCCACCAATTACCACATAGGTGTTAACCCATTATGTAGTTAACATGTAATGAGAGAGCTGGGGACACAAAAAATATCCTGCATTGGACAAACATGTGCTGTAGTGTTTACAGAAACATACCATATACCCACCTAATCATGAAGGTTGTCAGATCTAGATAAGGGAGGTCATTGTGGCTCTGCAGTCATCCTTCACATCAGTGGTACAATTGACTACACAGCCCTGTGGGATGTACCTCAGCAGACATCCCATCAACCATAAAGTCCCCAACAGTACCCTCACCAGGAATATCAAAAGAGCTTGTACAGACGCCATGTGTTGCCTGTAAAGGTTACATCAATAAACATGCTGCACCTTGTACCAACTACCGGCAGTGAGCTATGCACATGAGACCTGAACCCAGCACTGACTTACATAGGACAAGTTGCACCGTATGATCCATAACACAGAAGCCACTCCCCACCCATGAGTGAACCCCCAGTACAGGCTAATTATTAGAGTCACTTATCAATCTTTCCTCAATAGGAATCTTGATGAGTGGATGGGAGATGGTGAAGTCATCCTGTATCACTGTCATGTCAGGTAGACAGAGGCACAGTATACCAATCATGACATATGTCATGGCAAACTCCACTCACAATGTGTGTGTTAAAGGACAAACACACTCTCCAACTAGCATTAGATATGGATTAGGGCACATCACAAAGCAAATGTACACCCATGTTGTGGAATACACTACCAATGTTGGACAAGCCTGGTTTAAGTAGTTCACCTGAACGAGAATGCAACATGGTCAGATGTACACAACTGGGTTCCCTAACCAGGCTGTTGCAGTTTCACTATCAAATGTAAAGCAGTGATAGCACTAAAGCTCAGATACCGTCCACCACAGTCAAAGTACTACCGCACTATACAGTACTACAGTGTTAGGTCAGTGTGAAAGGATGTTGACAACTGTATGCAAAAGTATCCCATGCAAACACTGGGTAGGCATAGTATAATCCTGTGTTCATAATACAAAGCAGTTGCGGGTAACTACACAACATGACACACAACACACAAACTACAACGGAAGATATTTGTTGAAGTTCACTCATCCGCCAAATGGTGGGCTGCAGAGTCCAAATATATGGAATGCTCACACTGGGCATGCTCACACACACTTGATAAATGAGACATATGTCAGACAACATGCCATGGGAAGGAACGGCATGTTTCACACACTTAGGCCAAATCCCAGTTTAGCAGTTGGAGACACATATCTGTATTTTTGTGTGTTATTCCAGGAACCAACCACATTACAGCAGTCTGCCCAGTGCACACAGTTAAATGACTACAGAGACATACGTGATATAGTAATCCTCCTACATGCAAACATCTTCCATAGATGCACAAGTTGTTCATACAAACAGGGAATGCTATGGCAAGAAGATGTGCAGTCTACCAGCAACAAATAATGTGCATTTGACAATTAAACATATGGGGTGTAGAGGTCAGCACTAGTTGTTTGGTTCAGGAATGACAATAAGCCAGGAGCGTGCTTGGTGTTCGGTTTCCCCACAGGATGTTACGATGTCAGCACCCTATAAGTACAGCAGGAGAAAAGAAACTTCCCAGTAATGAATAGCCTGCTAATGTCTGTCACAAGTGTCATAACATGCTAGGTAGGGTTTGAATCCTGCAAATGCTCAGTGTCTGTGTGTGTGAGAGTGAGGGTAAGTGTGTGTAAGCCTGTGGGAGAGAATGTCCCTTTGGTAACTAGAAAACACACTACAGGGATGCACATTCTTTCTAAACACCGGGCGATGTCAGTACTCTATAAGTATAGCAGGAGAAGGAAACTCCTAATGCGACTAGCGCACTTGCTAATGTCTGGCTACAAGTGTTGGGTAACACAGTTAGGTAGGGGTTTGAATCCTGCAAATGCTCAGTGTGTGTGTGTGTGTGTGTGTGTGTGTGTGTGTGTGTGTGTGTGTGTGTGTGTGTGTGTGTGTGTGTGTGAGGGAAATGTCCCTTTTGGCAACTGGGAAAAATACACTACAGGATGCACATTCCCCTTTCTAAACACCCCATGATGTCACACTCTATAAGTACAGGAGGAGAAGAGAAACTCTAGTAATGTGTGTGAAGGCACGCCTGCTAATGCATCCATCTCAAGTCTCAACATAGTTAGGTAGGGGTTGAACTTGCGAATGGCAAGTGTGTGTGTGTTTGTCTGAGGGGGTTAGTGTGTGTGAGGGAATGTCCCTTTTGGCAACTAGGGAGAACAGACGACAGGATGCACATTTCCTTTCTAAACACTGATGATGTCAGCACTTATAAGTACAGCAAGAGAAGGAAAACCTCTAGTAATGCGATTAGCCCACTTGCTAATGCGCTCCATCTCAAGTGTCATAATATAGTTAGGTGGGGGTTTGAATCTCAAAATGGCAAGTGTGTGTGTGTTTGTCTGAGGGAGGTTAGTGTGTATGCAGTTGTGTGTGAGGGAAATGTCCTTTTGGCAACTAGGAGAATACTACAGGATGCACATTTCCTTTCTAAACACTGATGATGTCAGCACCCTATAAGTACAGCAAGAAGGAACCCTCCTGTAATGTGAATAGTACACTCTGCCACGTCCGCCCCGAGTGTCACAACATAGTCAGGATAGGGGTTTGGAATCCTGCAATTGGCAAGTGTGTGTTTTGGCTGAGGAGAAGGTGGAGACAATGTCCCTTTGAGCAACTAGGGTGAATGACTACAGGATGGCCATTCTTCTAAACACTACTGTTCAGCTGAAGGCCATGGCTCTGCACAAGTTGTCTGTTTCATGGATGCCCTTTGGAAGATGCTTGTGTTTGGCTGGAGAGTCTATTATGGTGGCCAGTTCAAGAGTCATCTGCATATCATTTGGTCAGCCACAATCCGTCTGCGGTTACCTGTACTCCAATAAATATATACTAAGCAAGAGAGGTCCCAGGACTGGAGCCTTGGGGACAATAAATCGTAACTGGTTTGAGTCTGGCATGGCTCCAGCAATTCTAACCATGTGGGTTCATTCCTTGAGCCACTGTGCAATCCATTCAGGACATATAGGGCTTATATTTAAGCTGGTGAGCCTCTAGAATGCCCAAGGGTATTGCTGTGAAGGCTTTTGCAAGGTCCAGGTAGCTGTGTGAACCACCTTCCCCGTCAATGGCCTTGGTGACTGCTCTAAAGAAATCAACCAGGGTTAAACCTGGTAGCTGGTGTCATCTCAGTAGCCCTGAACCAGGCATCTGTTACTGCACAGATATCGATGTTCTCCATGCCAACGAGGATTTGGGTGCATGCATCTGGAGGTTTAGACTTCTGGTGTTGGGCAGTCACCTTGCTCTTATCCCTTGTGACACTCTATGAAGGGGTGGGCTTGTCATTTGAGCCTTGCCCAACATAGGCACTATGGGAAGAAAAGAGCCCACAATATCTGAAAGTCTAGGGTGATAGGTGCAGGCCATCCTCAGCGAAGCAGTAGTCAACACAAGATGAATATGTGAAGTGTGTAGTGCTCTGTGATTAGTTAGCGGTAGCATATATGACTGCTCACGTGGACACATGCCAGGTAAGTCATATTCACTGTGTTACAGGCAATGTACATGTGAACACAGGACAAACAGTGACATCCTGTCTAGTGGGACATGGACATACATATAGCAAGCTATGCAGATGGCACTAGGAGTCCACAGAAGCTCTATAACTATGCATTGCAGGTGTGATCAGTATTCCAGGGTAATTGCAAGCAAACATGCATGCAAACAAAGCTACAGTAAACAGGGCTGCATGTAGTCCATTGTACAACAAACAAGCTGTACCAGTTCCAGTAGGTAACACTGCAAATATGCAGGCACTATGCACATGTACATGGAAATACACGGGTCAGATGGCTAGGGTCCAGTCTCAGTGCACACAAGTGTACAGACCATGTACTGTCAGGATGTACAATAACTGGATGGAAACCCATGTGCTCATACCTGCAGTAATACACATGTCAAATAACAGAATGAGCCTTCACTCAGTGGTTCCATACTTAGTAGGACGTATGCTACCTGGCCTGCCACCATAGTATCCCTGACATATATGGGGACTCTCCCTCCTGTGACAGTTAGTTATGTGTGTTGGGGCTGTCTAGCATGGTATGAGATGTGAGCATGCAGTGCTAGGGTGCTCCTGTGTGTCCTGTACCAGTCGTGCAGTACTGCACACATATCAACATCCTCAAACATCTGCATTGCAGAGTCCAGTGTGGGCAACATGCCACTTGCAATTTACATGTCCATCATTGTGTATTACTACATTCATTACCTTATCCCCTGTGCTACCTATGTATGTAGCCTTCTGTTGACATCATTACCACCAGTATGCCAACATGTGCAGATGATACACTATGGCACTTACCATGGGTGTAGACAACATGACATGACAATCACACACTTACTGCATCAGGCATGCTGTGATATACCCACAATTAGTTCAGCACACAGTACTGTTAACAACATGATACTATTACTACACATCTATGTGGTCACCCTGTGCATCAGCAACATGTTAACCTGTACCTGCACAGTTGTTACAGATTGCAGGAGGTGGCACAGTTTCATCATATGCACAGGGTGTGAACTTGGTATGCCTGAGTCAGCCACTGATACCACCAATTGAATGTATTTTATGTGTGTTGGTGAGGGACAGCAGTAGAAGGTGGGGCAATGTTGATAGGTGTTGTCAATTCGCATGTGTGTATGGATGCACACAGTTCCACCTCATGGCTGCCATATACTGGTGTTTGTGGACAGCCACAGACTGTACCTGCCAGGTCATACAGATCAGTGTCTCTGGCCACAGACACGGTACCTGTGCCTTGCAGGGTGCTATGGACCGTATCCGTACCAACCCAGACTGGGTACTGTCATCAGAAGCAGGTGTTCGTTGACTGGACACAGATCCTGTCGGCCTGGCCAGAGCCACGCACGTGGTCTCCTGGGGCGGTCTGATGACAGCACAGACCCAGCATTGCTGGGGCTGCTGCTGGCACTAGCCATGGCCCTGCTGTCCGCGACTGCCAGCTGCTGCTTTTCTGGCATAGCCACATCGCCTCAACCACCCACCATCGCCCTGGCTCATGGACATGTAGTTGTGGAACCGGTCTAATATGTCCACCAACGCTGTCTATGACATCGGTGAAATCACGGATGGCAGCCGCAATGTCACCCTACTGTCAGTCATGGCTGTGCGACATGCTGTCAGCTCCCCCAGACCCTGTCTGGTGTACCGTTCCATACGGGGACTGTGCCTGCATGACAGCCCAAACATAGCTGAGGTTGTAAGACCTCTGTGGGCACGCTGACAGGGGCAGTACCCACGGATGCTCCCCCGAGAACCCCTGGACATCTGTCTGTGTGGTACCATCTCTGGCGCATGCCCATCGCTGCTGTGTGGGGGGGCATGTGCCACAGATACCACATTACCCTGGTCAATGCCCACTGTATGCTGTCCATCACCTAGGGACATTGGTGACAAAGGGTGTATTGGCAGGATAACTGTGCACATTGATGGGGTCGACAGCTTTTACTGTCAATCGGCTGACCAATGGCGGACCCTGGCATACTTTCCTGTGCCATTACACAGATGTCATCATTATCAGTACCCACGGCACCTGATTCAGGTTCCCCGCTACATGACACCAGAGCAGCAACAGAACCTGTGGGGGAAACAGGAAACACAGTTTACAATGTCTACATTACCAGTGATGCACACATGCACACATGCACAGGTGCACATGCAACATGCACAGGTGCCCCATGCACACATGCACAGGTGCACACATGCACAGGTGCACACATGCACACAAGCACAGGTGCACACATGCACACAGCACAGGTGCACACATGCACATGCACATGCACAATGCCCCACATGACAGGTGCACAAAATGCACATGCACATGCACACATGCACATGCACAGGTGCACACATGCACACAGTATTACACAATTGTACATTGCTTAGTATGTGTGATATCAACACACAGACAAAGACACACCTACATGCATACAAAGAGCACTACTAAGTGAGCCAAATAGTACTATTACTATCAACACTATTACAGGAATTGTTAATACACACTCACCAGCATGGATAGGCTGCATTGCTGTTATACCAGAGGGTCCTGCAGACGTGGGAAACTAATGTCAGGGCACAACTGTGCCATTGTTACTGAGTATGATACAGGACAGTAGTACAACAGTCGCCTTTCACAGGTCAGCTGCTAATATTGAGGATATCACACTTGCACATTAAATACTATGGTGACAGCTACAAACCAAGGACACACCTCACACATGCATTAACTACCAGTGTACACAACAGTCAACTATACATATGGCATATTACCTGCACGTTTACTGTCTTGCTGCTGGGGGCTCCAGCCTCCATCATAATGCATGTCTGCCCGTTGTTGTTGCTGGAGCCACTACACTCATGAGTAGTCCCTCCAGTCTGGTGAGTGGGGATGTGTAGCCACCCACCACCTGTGGCAACCTGTTGCCTGTGGATATCTGACGACGCTGACGGACATGTCTGATTAAATCACTGCAGTGATGTCGACCTGCTCATATGTCCTATTATGCGTGCCTATGTCATTTACCCAACGGACAAGGTCTTGCCACAGTGCAGCCCTCTCCTGCTGATTCTGGCTGGTGCGGGAAAAGAGTATTGCATAATCCGCACCAGGCTCTAGTGTATCTCCTCATCCACAGCTGTGGAGTAGGTGGGATTCCGCGGGTGGGCCATGTACCTGGGAAAGAAAACCTGGTATCAGCAATATATGTCAGCAGAATTTGGCACACAATACACATGCTACTCGACTGTTATGATACAACATATCTCACATATGTAGCATCTGTCTGTCTATTGGTGGATACACATGTAGATGGCCAGGTATCAGTGCTCAGCCAGCAACTGTGCAACAGTACCTGGCACACTCCATACGACATACTACCAAACCCCAGCAGTCAGAACACTGATTCAGGTCAAGAGCACCTCCTCACTCTGGGGGGTTTGTATCTAGGTACTGTATGGCCTACATCATCAACTACTGTGAGCTGACCACACACTGATTGCCCTGGATATACATATCCCACCTCCACCACCAGCACAAATGACTATAGTGCATAACATTACAGATACAAACTTTACACTTTGTAACAGTGACATGGTATCCTTTCAGCCCACTGGGCCAGTGGCAGATACAACCCACAATGCTGACCCCTACACAATTGCTTTCTACAGACATCTCTGAGAATGCATGGATCATGCAATCCCATATATGACCAAGACACTCCCCACAAAGGGACAGCATCCTGTCTGGTGGACCCCAGCCATAGACAGATTGTATTACAGAAGATGGAAGCTACTGCAAGACAGAGCATAATTCCATAAAGGGAGGCATGTCTGAGCAGCACTAGTAAGGATCTATTTTCCATCATACAAAATCCATGGGCAACTGTGAGGGAAATCAAGAGGACACTACAGATAACCAGAAGGCCTTCTTCAGTTATGTTAGCAACCTGGTCAGGATCCATCCTCTATGCCCCTTAGTTAGTACACAACAACAAATATT